>NC_061111.1:252286232-252308485 GCF_002878395.1 Capsicum annuum
ATAATTAACAACTTAAAAAATTTAAAAGATATAAAATATTTGGTCGACTCTTAAAATTATATTAGTGTCACTAAAATTGGAATAGAAGAAAAGTATTATAAATCACAATAATTAAAAATTTAAATCATTTTTAAAATATAATTGACTATCAATGCCACAAAAATTTGGACAAGAAAAGTAACGTATATTAATTTGAAAATTACATAAAAAAATATTATAAATTACAATAGTTAACAACTTAAATTATCTAAATATATATTAAAATAATATATGTTGAACTCATGTTAGATTTCGGATGAATCCTAGAAAACATATTCAATCCTTTTATTAAAAAATTTTATTTAAATATATCAAAATTGAAAAGATAAATAAATATCTTAATGTTGGGCCCGTGTTAACACAGGTCATGCAACTCTAGTTTTAATATATGCATTGGTTTTGTGGTTATCTAAATTTTTAAATCAAAGATCATGTTAATTTTATCCATAAACAACTTATCTCCTAACCAGCTTTCAAACATAATATTATTTATGGAAAATTTAACAAATACATACTACACCGCCAAACCGGCTATCAATGACCTCTTAATATATTTTAATCTTTGTACAGTTGATTATCTACTTTTAGATTAAAGTTAATTGTGACATGTCGAAGGTGAAATTCTCACGCTAATTGGGGAATGGATTAACAGTTTGTTTATATGAATTTGGATAATTCTTCGTTCATGAGCTAGTTTTTAAGGTTGAGTTACACGTAAAATCAATTCTCTACATGGTATTAGATCCAAGTTTATCCTTGTTTGAGCTCAATTCTCATAATGAGGGTATTGAGGTGGATAAAAGTCCCACATTAGTTAGGGACAGACAATTTGTTATATTGATTTAGACGTTTCCCTCATTATGAGTTAGTTTTTAAGGTTGAGTTAGACGCAACATTCATTCACTATATGATACCAGAGCCAAGTCTATCCTGGTTTGGACCCTCAGTCCACGTGCCGATTAGGTTCTGTCCGTGAATGGCGGTGCTGGAGTTCATATAAATCCCACATTGATTGAAGACAGACAATTTGTTAGATGAACTTAGACGTCTCTGCTTTTGGGTTTGGATTAAATCCAAGATCTATTCTTTACGTGACAAAAGGGCTAAATTAATTTTTCTTTCCTAGAAGCTTCTAATACATAAAAGAGATAAAAATAGTTTTAAAAGATATATATAAATTATTGAATTTTCAGGTAAGATTCTGGTTTAATGACAAATAGAATTTAGACTTGTTTCAAATTATAAATTTAAATTCTAGATGTGACATTTTAGATTTTTTTTTCCCCTTTTAAAATATTTCCTTTATTATAAGTATAATAAATTTGGCTTCATCCTTAATATTTGACTTCTACAAATAGTTATGCGTTGTTGCACGTAACTTTACCTGATGGTGATGACATTAAATAATAAATGTTCAATCTTCAATTATTACATTGCACTTATTCTGAAAGACTTGTAGTCTTTCTTAAAATAGTAGATTTTCATAACATTTATTATTTTTGAATATCAAAACATAATTACTTATTTGTTTCTACATTTATCTTTTGTTATAAATATAATAAAATTAATGTAGTATAAAAAAGATATTTTCTCCGTTTCAAAATAGTTGACCCTCTTTCTAAAAATATTTGTTTCAAGTTGTTCCTTTTATAAAATCAAAAAAATATTATTATGTTCTTCCGATACTATCTCTATCATTAATAACTAAACAAAATGTATAAACTTGAATTTATATTTTCAAATCACATTTAATAAGGCTAATTTGGTAAATAAATCTCTAATATTCTTTTTTTCTTAATGGGAGTGTCAAGTTTACAAGGGTCAATATTTTGAAACGGAGAGAGTATTAAATAAAATGGAGTAATAAATGAGGATAATTTAATCAAATTGATCTTTAATTAATATTTTTCTTAAAAAGTGGGCAAATTAAAATTTTAACTAGTATTTAGAAACGTATGGAGTACATTGAAAATCTCTTAATTTTATTGATCGATATTTTCTTAAAGCCACATTATATTATTTGACAATTATTTAATGACATCATTCCTATTTTATTCTCTGCAGATTTCATTTAACAAGAAAAGCTAACTAAAATGATTTTAATGAGGATAATTTAGTAAAGATAACATATAGTCTTCCTTAATTTTTAAAAATTCATGATACTGAAATGGTGTCACAAAAATTAGGATGGACAAAATAGTAAATTTTTGTTTAAATATTTGAACTACGACATGTTTGACTCTCGAAAAAAAGAAAAAAGCTTCAAAATCTTCTCAGAAAGCTTGGCCGGGGCCAAGATAAGAAATTGCTTCCGCAGAAAGGCAAGAAAATGCATCCGAGCAGAAGAGTGATCTCAGTTGGCAGTGATCCCAGTCCATTTGGCCCGACTCATAAGAGTAGAAATTTATGAAGTACTCCTTATTTTCGCCATTTACATAGGGCAGAACATGCCTTAGGAACGTTGCATGCTACGAAAGATAGGATCAAATCTGACACATGAATTATCTATTCAATATCCTTATACGAGTCCACAATGACTATACGAGATGATTCTTGATTTGGCGAGCTGAAGTTGACTTTAAGTGTAATAAGACTCCCAGTTACTGTGTGTGATTGTATACTGAGGTGCTCCCTGCCGGTTGTTGGAACGGAGCGAGCCAGGGCGGATCTCATTTCGGAAAGGTGAAAGGCTCACACGTCTATATTGAGAGCAGAAAATGAATTGACATCTCGATGTGATAAAACTCTTTTGCTTTTAGTAGGGTTTAATGAAGCAACTGAATACATGATAAAACATTCTCTTATCAGATAGTTTTGTTTTAAATTTTGAAAAAAACGTCAACATATGTTTTCAGGTTTTCATTACGAAGATAAGTTAACTATTAAAAATCTATTACCACTTTTAGTTATACATATTAGCCTCAATAAAACGTACAATTTCAATATATGTTTAAAAAAAGATGATATATTTTTTGTAATTAACTTAACTAAATGATAGGTTCAAATTTCAAAAGAGATAAAAAAAACACTAGGTATTTTCTTCTCATGTATCCAACATTGATGAATAACAATTATTGCGCGCAAAATAAATCAAAATACGTGAAGTTAACCCGAACACCTCAGTCATTAAAAAGAGTGAAGCATCTAGTACCATCCTGAACTATGACCAAATTTACTACGACACATTCTAACTTCACGTGGTTCCTATTATCCCCAAACTAAAATTTAGTATATTTCTGTCATTCTTTTTAGCTGACGTGACACTTTTTGTCAACCTTTTTAACTAACATGACACATTTGACATGGAATCGAGGTTCTATTACCCCTGAATAAAATTTTAGCATATTTTTATCAATTTTCTTAGCTGCTATGGCACCTTTTTAGTTGACGTGACACCTTTGAATGAGCCTTATTTTTATATAATAAAGATGCCACATCAGCATAAAAAGGGTAATAGGTTCCCTGTGAAATTAGAGTGTATTGTAGTAACTTTGACCATAATTCGAGGGTACTAAATGCTTATCTCCATTAAAAAAAGAAAAAGTTGTATCAGAGGCGGAGCCAGCCCTTTTTAGGGGTTCGTCGAACCCCTTCCACGGAAAAATATACTAGTTATACATGATTAAAAGTATATTTTATGTGGTTATAGTAGGTGTTGAACCCCTCTTCGACTTAGTTTTCTTTGAATAGTGACCCCCTTACTTGAAATTTCGGCTCCGCCTCTGCTCAGTACTCAGCCTATCAAAAAAGGGGGAAAAAAAAGGATAAACATAAGTGAGTAACAAAAAGACAAGTACTAAAACCAGAAAAACAAAATCAACACAGACAATACAAACGAACAAACAAACAAACATACATACATATACAGACAGACAAGCTACTACTCAACTTGTATTAAATTCTCCATAATTTCTCCTCTGCTGACAAGCAAGAAACCACCATGTCCACACCAACAAAGAACCCCTCAACTGCCTGTACAATAATCATAGATGAAATCACAACAATCTACAAATCACTACCACCAAGACCATCACTTATAGATATTGAAGCAGCAACTTCTGTGATCAGATCAGTGGACACAGAAGAACAAATAAGTCTTGATGAAATTTCCAAGAAAGAACAAGATGAAAGTGTTCCAAGAGAGTTGTATAATGTGTTACAAGAAGTAAGAAAGGGTATAGTTTTGTTTCAAAGTCAAGAACAGAAGAAAGAGGCAATTCAGGTGATTGAACTTGATAAGACTTATCAAGATTTTGATGTGTTGATTCAGAAGGCTACAGAATTGGTATCTGGAGGGACCCAAATGAGAAAAATGAATTCTTTTGAGGACCCAAGTTGTGAAATTGGAAGAAATGATCAAATGACTATTGTTTCTTCTTCAGGTTTGGTCTAAGATACCAACTTTTTGCTTTTCTTGTGAATTGTGGAGTATACATATGTGTCTTTTTTGAAGGTGAGCGTTGGAGTAACTGGTAAAGTTGCTGCCATGTGATCGGGAGGTCACGGGTTCAAGCCAGCCTCTCGCAGAAATGCAAGGTAAGGCTGCGTACAATACACTTTTGTGGTGGGGCCATTCCGGACCCTGCGCATAGCGAGAACTTTAGTGCACCGGGCTACCCTACATATGTGTCTTGTTTGCCTTATGTGTTGCTTGTTTGCCTTATGTGTTGCTTTGGTTTGTTTTTCCTTGAGCCAAGTATCTGCAGGAAACAACCTCGGAGGTAGGGGTAAGGTATGTGTACACTCTAATCTCCGCGAATCCTTTGAGGCTACACAAGGCATGTTGTTGTTGGTGGTGTTTCTTTGTCCAAGATTTCAACTTTTTCATTGCTTGTGAGTTGTGGAGAACAGTATGTGTCTTAATTTGCCTTATATCTTGCTATTTTGTTGTTCGCGTCCGTACTTAGGTAATAACTTCTCATTTAAGCTGAGGATCTGTCAGAAATAGTCTCTCTATATCACAAAGGTAGGGGTAAGTACGTCGTACCCTCCAGACCTCGTAGAAACTGAAGAACAAATAGGACTTGATGAAATTTCCAAGAAAGTAGTAGTGGCACCAGGAGAAAATGTTCCAACAGAGTTATATATAATGTATTACAACAACAACAACAAACCCAGTATATTCCCACATCATGGGGTCTGGGGAGGGTAGAGTATACGCAGTCCATACCACTACCTCTAAAGAAGTAGAGTTATATAGAATTTATTACTAGAAGTAAGAAAGGCTATACTTTTGTTTCGAAGTCGAGAGTTAGCAAGATTTTGATGTGTTGATTCAGAAAGCTATGAGATAAGTATCTAGTATCCCGGAACTACGATCAAATTTGCTAAGTCGTACTCTAACTTCACAGGGTCCCTATTACCCCCGAACTAAATTTTAGTGTATTTTTTATCAATCTTTTTAGCTGATGTGGCATATGCAGTCCTTCACACGCCTCGGGTGTTTAAACGCAAGGTGCAACATCAGCACAAAAGGGTGACAAAAATATGCTAAAATTGAGTTCAGGAAGTAATAGGACCTCGTGAAGTTGGAGCGTGTCGTAGCAACTTTAGCCATAGTTCATAGAGGTACTGGATGCTTATCTCGAAAGCTATAGAATTGATATTTGGAGTTACATAAATGAGAAAAATGAATTCATTTGAGGACCCATGTGGTGAAATCGGAAGAAAAGATGGGATTAGTGAGTTTAAGTTGTGAAAATACTACTGTTTGCTTGCTTTTGTGTGTCCAAGATTTCAACATTTCTGCTTGCTTGTGAGTTGTGGAGATTAATTGTGTGCCTTCATTTGTTTGGAGTCAATAGGGATTTTGGAATTTGAATCAGTTTAATACCCATCGGAGAAAAATTATATGGAGTATATAGAAGATTATACTATGAATATAGGTTGAAAGAATAGCCCCCTATCGTTTGTGATGTCTTTAGGACTTATGATCTTAGTAGCCAGAGGAAAAGAAAGCAAAAGTGATTCCCGTAGCAGTGGGCAGGAGAAATGGGAGCTGCCTAAACCGTGAAAACGGGATTGTGGGAGAGCAATACAAGTGTCGTGCAGCTAGGAAAAGCAGCCCGAATGCTGCACCCTAGATGGAGAAAGTCCAGCAGCCGAAAGCATCACTAGCTTAGGCTCTGACTCGAGTAGCATGGGGCACGTGGAATCCCGTGTGAATCAACAAGGATGACCTTGCAAGGCTAAATACTCCTGGGTGACCGATAGAAACTTTGATATGTGTTGCGTGATCCGAGGGTCTTTTGGAAACAGCCTATCTACCTCCATGAAGTAGGGGTAAGGTCAATATACATTCTACCCTTTCCAGACCCTCCATCTATGATTTGACAAGGTATGTCGTTGTTGTATGTCGAGGTTTAGACTGACCGAAAAACATCACTCAGAGTTTCTTTTTGGTGAATCCTAGTTTGCATGATTCCCTTTTCTTTTTTAGTGATGGCATTAGCTTGCTATGTATGTCGACTAATCTACTAGGTTTTCCAGCTGTAGGTCAGTATGTCTGGCAGTGGCAATTGATATCCCTTCATCGTAAACTTATAATGTGCAAATAGGTCAATTTTTCTTTTTACGTATATACATTATATATGTTATTTAGGACTGAGGCGTAGTAGTTGTAAATCAATATTTAGATTGATGGAATAACATCATTTAGAGTTTTTCTTGTTTGTGTCTCTCGTGGAACTTGAATCCTAGTTCGCATGATACTTTTCCGTTTCAGTGATGGCGCTAGCTTGCTATAGATGTCGACTAGTCTACTGGGTTTCCAGCTATAAGTCAGTATGTTTGGCTGTGGCAGAGCTACTGTTACCCCTTTGCCGGAAAATTACAACGTGCTAATAGGTCATTTCATTTTATGTATTTATACTATACCTGTTGTTTGGGACAGACGCGTAGTTGCTGTTGTACGTCACGGTTTAGATTGGTGAAAAAACATCATTTAGAGTTTTTCTTTTTTGATGTCTCTCTTGGAACTTGAATCCTAGTTTGCGTGATACTTTTCCATTTCAGTGATGGCGCTAGCGTGCTATAGATGTCGACTGGTCTACTTGGTTTTCCAGCTACAGGTCATTACGTGTGGCGGTGGCAGAGCTACTGATACCCCTTTCCCGGAAAATTACAGCGTGCTAATAGGTCATTTCATTTTATGTATATATACTATAAATGTTGCTTAGGACTGAGGCGTAGTTGTTGTTGTACGTCAAGGTTTAGGTTGATGGAAAAACATCATTTGGAGTTTTTCTTTTTTTGGTGTCTCTCTTGGAACGTGAATCCTAGTTTGCATGATTCTTTTTCCTTTTTAGTGATGACGCTAGCTTGCTATGTATGTAGACTAATCTACTAGGTTTCCAGCAAACATCATTAAGAGTGTTTCTGTTTTAGTGTCTGTTGGAACTTGAATCTTTTCCTTTTTAGCGATGACGCTAGCTTGCTATGTATGTCGACTAATCTACTAGGTTTCCAGCAAACATCCATTAAGAGTTTCATTTTTGGTGTCTGTTGGAACTTGAATCCTAGTTTGCATGATTCGTTTTCCTTTTTAGCGATGACGCTAGCATGCTATGTATGTCGACTAATCTACTAGGTTTCCAGCTATAGGTCAGTATGCGTGGCAGAGCTATTAATACCCCTTTCACCAGAAAATTACAATGTCGTTTAGTACTGAGGCGTAGTAGTTGTTGCATTAAATCCTCTTGTCTTTTTCATGTCTATTCCTGTTTGTAAACCTCTTGCATACGGTCGATTTTGTCCATTTCATTAATACTCCTCCGTTTCAATTTGTTTTTTCCTGGTTTTGACTTGGCGTATATGAGTTTAAGAAAGTTAACAAGACTTTTGAATATTGCGGTCTTAAACATGTCACGTGGAAAACTGAAATTAAAAAGTTGTTGAAACAAAAAGGAAAGAGGCATTTTTTCTGAAACGAACTAAAAAGGAAAGAAAGAAAACAAGTTGAAACGGAGAGAGTCTTTGTCGTTTATGCTATGTCTTAATTGTTGTATGATTTGTCGTTAGGGATCAAGCACAAAGAGAAGTACAATTTAATGAAAGTTGCTGCGTTGATTGAAAATGCTGCGAAAACTAGAGCAAGAGTTATCGATCTTCACAACAAGTTAATGGACAAGATTGAATGGCTTCCGTTATCGCTTGGGAAATTGGTGAATGTCAGCGAGTTAAACTTTGCCGATAACCATATTATGGCTCTTCCAACTACCATCGGTAGCCTAAAAGCCTTAACGAAGCTTGATCTTTACTCCAACCAAATCATAAACCTTCCTGATTCGTTCGGTGAGCTGCACAGTTTGACTGATCTCAACCTCCACGCCAACAGGTTGAAATCGCTGCCAGCTTCTTTCAGGAACTTAGTAAATCTCATCGATCTTGATTTGGGTTCGAACAGGTTCACTCATTTGCCTGATCTCGTTGGGAACTTAACCTCGTTGAAGAGGCTAAACGTGGAAACAAATCAGATCGAGGAACTTCCTTACACGATCGGATTTTGCTCTTCACTTGTAGAGCTGAGATTGGATTTTAATCAGCTTAAAGCTCTCCCTGAGGCGATAGGAATGCTCGAAAACTTGGAGATTCTTTCGCTGCACATTAACCGAATTAAAGGATTGCCAACGACACTGGGAAATCTTTCTCGTCTCAAAGAACTCGATGTTAGCTTCAACGAAGTTGAGATCATACCGGAAACATTCTGTTTCGCTGTCAGCTTAGAAAAGCTTAATCTTGCTAACAACTTTGCTGACTTGACAACTTTACCAAGATCATTTGGGAACCTTGAGAATCTCGAAGAGCTCGATATTAGCAACAGTCAAATAAGAACGCTGCCCGACTCCTTCAGGTTCTTGTCGAAGTTGATAACTTTTCGAGCTGATGAGGTTCCGCTCGAAGTACCACCAAGGCAAATGATAAAGCTTGGGGCTCAGGTAATTTTTATGCTTACCGTGTTTCCTGTCGATCGATCTCGGACTTTACAGTAGATTTTAGAGTTAATAGTCAAAAACACACTTGAACTATCGTCTTTTCGTGAGTTTCACACCCCATCTATCAACTGTTAACACACTTGCTGTCACCTTTTCGTGAGTTTCACACCCCGACCAGTTATCAACTGTTCCCTTTTCCTACCTGAACTACCATCGTCTACGTAGGAAAAAGGGAACAACTGATAGTTGAGGTGCGTTTTAATACTTAGATGGTGACAGTTGAGGTAGGAAAACGGAACAACTGATAGCTGGGGTGTGAAACTCGCGAAAAAAACCGATAGTTTAGGTATTTTTCATTTTAACTTTACAGTAGATTTAGAGTTAATAGTCAAAAACACACCTGAACCATCGCCTTTTCGCGAGTTTCACACCCCAATGATCAACTATTCCGTTTTCCCTACCCGAACTATCACCATCTACGTAGGAAAAGGGAACAACTGATAGTTAAGGTACGTTTTAATACATAGATAGCGACAGCTGAGATAGGAAAACGGAACAAACTGATAGTTGCAGTGTGAAACTCGCGAAAAAAACAATAGTTCAGGTGTGTTTTTGACCATTATCTCTCGATTTTAACTCGTTTCATTTTCTTAATTTTCATGTCATCAGGTGATTGTAGAGTACATGGCTGATTTCGTCGCGAAGAATGAGCTTCAATCGCAGCGGCCAAAGAAACGGAGAGCTTTCTTGCCTCGGAGTTGCCTATCTTTTGACACTGAGACGAAGAGGCGGATCTAAAGAAGGGTCTGTCGATTCAACTGAATCCATTACTTTCGTATCGAACTATATGAATATATAATAAAAAGCATATGAAACTCATACGTATAATAAGATCTCACTCATTCTGAACTCGTTGACTCGGTGAGAAGTTTCGTTACTTGTATGTATAATAGGATACTGTAGTTGTGATACAGTATACATATGAACAATGCAAACATGTATACACTTTTTTTTTAAGACTTGATATAGTAATACAGTCGCCTTTCGCGCCAAAAGTTAAAATTCAATTCCGACCCCAATAGAGAGATTTACACAAATAGACAATATTTATAGTGCTACCGTTCAGTTTGATCCCATTTGAAAAAGTTGCGCAAAATGACTTACGCGTCAAAAGTTAAAATTTAATACCAATCTCAATCGAGAGATTTAACATACTAAACAATCATTTAAATATTGATCACCAATACTATTTCGCACTTCATTTTTTATGTGATTCATGAAAGAGAATGCTCTTTCAACAGTTGCCGTAGCGACGAGTAAAATCAAAACCAACTTCACAAGTAAATAAACAAGTGAATAAGTCTCCACAAGATTTGCCTCAACTAATGCTTTGCCAAATCATGAATTCCTTGCAAGTTGGAGAACTTGAAATTACCACCTCGCATATGAATTATGAAGGTATCCAGTTGGTAACTCAAATCTCGAAGCTTTCCATCATCAAACTCATTTGGATAACACTTTACTAAAGTCATGATTCTACCTTTGTCAAAGTTAGAAAAAGAATTGACAGGATTCAAGCTACCCATCCCAAGAAGCAAATCACTACTCACTACATCAAAACGCTCATTAAGCTCTTGAAGTTGCACATCAATGACCGCACAAAAGATTTCAACACGCGAGTGGTGTCAATAACAAACATCTAAACACTTACGCTTTGACTTTCCAGGAAAATAAGGCTTATCTAATTTGGGAATCAAGATATCATGTGAATCACAAAATGAAGAAACTTTTTAATTTGAGATGTTAAGAAACTCCCATATCTTGCAATTTTTAATTTGAGATGTTAAGAAACTCCACGGCATTAACAATATCTTGATCTTTTTTTTTGTAAAATCTTGCTCAACTCATTTGACATGGCCAACACTTTCAACATCAAGTGAAGCATAAAAACAAATTTGAATGTTCTAACCTTTGTCAAAAGATATTCCGCTTGATTTCTATCACTTGAAGTAGAACCTTCAATTTCAATCACTCCAAGCACATGAACAATGGATGAAAAAATAACAAGAAAGTTATCCAATGTTTTGAAATGTGATCCCCAACGAGTATCACCCGGTCTTTGAAGCCCACCCTCTTGATTTAATCCTTTTCCAGTATGAGCTTCACCGAACTCAAGTAATTGCTTCAAATTTTCGGCTTGGTGATGACGAAGTAAATCTCGATGTTTAAAAGATCCTCCAACAACATTCAACACATTAGTAACATAATAAAAAAAGTCTTCAACTTCCACATGTTTTTTAGCAATAGCTACAAGTGTTAGTTGCAATTGATGTGCAAAACAATGAATATAGTACACCGAAGGACTATCTTTCATAATTAAAGTTTTGAAACCATTTATCTCTCCCTTCATATTACTAGCTCCATCATAACCTTGCCCACGTATTTTGGATGGACTTAGTGAATGATCGAAAAGCAAAGAATAAATTTCTTTCTTCAATGAGCAAGCCAATGTATCACTAACATGGACAAGACCGATAAATCATTCCACTACTTCACCCTTTTTATCAACATATCTCAAAACAAGAGCCATTTGTTCTTTGTATGAGATGTCTTTGGATTCATCAACTAATATACCAAAATAATCTCCATTCAAGTCCGCAATTATAACTTTCAATGTTTCTTTAGCACAAGCATTGACAGTATCTTTTTGGATCATAGGACAAGTCAAAGTATCATTTTGATGAGCTTTTTCTAATATCACTTTTCCCACATCCGGATGGCTGTCTCCATGCCACCACAAAAATCCTAAAAAGTAGCCTTGATTACTTGAAGATTCACTTTCGTGATGACCTCGAAAAGGCAATCCATAATACAAAAGAAGTCTTGCTACATTAATTGAAGCTTCCAAACGCATTCGGTACTCACTTTTTGACTTTTCAAAATGTTTGTCAAGAACAACTTGAATTGATTGACGACGATTCGATAAATCTAGCATCTTATTGTAACATTTGTGGTGAACACTATTAACTTTACCGACATGCAAACGAAATCTTTCAAGAGCCTTATTCCAACCCCTAAAACCCTTCGATGCATAAAAATCACCCATAGTTTTATGAACAAATTTATTTTTGAATAAATAACAACAAAGACAATATGCGGCATCTTTCTCCACACTATACTCCAACCAAGTCGAATGTGAATCTTTAAACCAACTTGAAGCAAATTGATGCATTCTACCTCCTATTTCACTTGAAGGATATGGTTTCAAGATAGGTTGACAAGGCCCTTTTTCAATATAATATTTCCTCATTTCATCTCGTATTCGAAGATCATAATCAGAAATAGGTCATCTTTCTCCCGATTGGCTTTAAGTGAACCCAAATCGAGGTCAGTTATAAGACAAGAACGATTGACATTGACATTACTAGAACTAGATTGAGAATAATTAACCTTCTTGAAAAAAATTTCCATCTCAATTCACAAAATTAGAACACTTTCTCCTAAATCAAGATAATTTCAAATTTGGATTTCTAAGTTCAAGAAAGAGAAACAAAGTAATTTTTTAAAATAACTTACAAAGAGAGCAAGCAACAAGCAAGAGTGCAGAGAGAAAGAGCAACCAGCAGCAGCAAAGCTCAAGAACATAGATGTTTTGATTTGGTCCTTTCCTTCGGAAATAGGGTTTTTGTTTTAATTTTAATGAAAGATAAGTACCTTTTAAATAATTAAATTTAAAAAAAGGGTCAAAAAATAAGATTACTTTTATACAAAATTTGTAATAGTGTGGCTTTGTGCGGATGTGCCCTGTTTAATTGAGAATTATTACGCCTGTTGGTTTGCTGCCAAAATGATTTTTAAAAAAAAAATGCAAATGGCCAAGTTCAAACACATAACCTTGGGTCTACAAGTGCAGCACTTTGCCAACTGCACTAGACAACACTCTATTATTTTGGGTGCCATGTTTAATATTTAACTATATCTCTCTCTATATACAGCTATATATATAGAGTTTCCGTCGAAGTTTGCGGGTGACGTGCTACCCCCACGGACCTTAATAGATCCACCCCTGCAGACAATATTTATAGTGCTATCACAAAATTATTCATGAACTCCGATTGATTACCCGGTGTTTCTAATAAATAGTCTCACGAACAAATCCTAACGAATCACCAGAACTTTAATATAAATTATGTTCCTTTTACGCGAACGACTATTTATGTCAATTTCTCAAATGGTAGAAAATTTTTGTAGCAGGTGTTTGACCTTGAAAATAGAAAATATATTCACTTTATTTGAAATTTTGAAATTGGAATTGTGTTTGACCATAGTATTTGAAGTTGATATTTAGAATTCAAATAAAGTGAAAACACCTCTCGAGTTGTTTTCTAAAATCCCAAATATAACTTCAAGTTGTATTTGGTATTTCATGGCCAATAAAAGAATTTGGAAATAAAGTATGAATATATATTCCGGAATAAAGTGAATTCTATTCATGGTAAAAAATTTTTTTGGAATAAAGTCAATACAATTTATGGCCAAACAAGAATTTCAAAAATAAAGTGAATACATATATTCGGAAAACAAGGATTTCGAAATAAAGTAAATACATCATTCAAAATAAAGTGAATACAATTAATGACCAAATAAGAATTTCGGTATAAAGTGAATACATATTTTGAAATAAAGTGAATACTATTCATGACCAAACAAGGATTTCGAAATTAAAAGTCAATACATATTTCAAAATAAAGTGAATACAATTTATGACTAAACAAGAATTTTTGAATAAAGTGAATACAATTTATGGTCAAATAAGTATTCCGAAATAAAGAGAATATATATTTCGAAATAAATTTATGGCCATTTAAGAATTTCTGTATAAAGTGAGCACATATTTCGAAATAAAATAAATACAATTCATGGTCAAATAAGAATTTGATATAAAGTGAATATAATTCAAGACCAAACAAGGATTTTTAAATAAAAAGTGAATATATATTCCGAAATAAAGTGAATATAATTTATTACTAAATAATAGTTTTTGGATAAAGTGAATACAATTTCTGGTCAAATATGTATTTCGAAATAAAGTGAATATATATTTCGAAATAAATTTATGGCCATTTGAGAATTTCGGTATAAAGTGAGCACATATTCTAAAATAAAGTGAATATAATTCATGGCCAAACAAAGATTTTGGAATAAAAAGTGAATACATATTTCGAAATAAAGTGAATACTATTCATGATCAAACAAGAATTTCGTATGAAAAAATAAATACACATTTTAGAATAAAGTTAATACAATTTTTGACTAAACAAGAATTTTAAAATAAAGTGAATACATGTTACGAAATAAAGTGAATATAATTCATTGTCAAACAAAAATTTGATATGAAGTGAATATAATTTATGGCTAAATAAGAATTTCGAAATAAAGTGAACACGTATTTCAGAATAAAGTGAATATAATTCATATTCAGATTGCTAAAATAATATAAACATACACCTTAACTTATTATATTTACACAAATTCTCACCTTTGCAAAGTAATTACAAAACTTTCAACTAGTTATGTGTCTTAACTGGATCAATCGGGAGCTAATTGTGTATGTCGACAGATCAAAATCTGAAAAAATATATCGAGAGCTAATTATGTATCTTTTACACGGAAAAAATGTATTTTTTTGGATGTATTACGTATTTCGACGAACCCAAGATTGAAAAAAATGTATTGAAAGCTAATTCTGTATCTTTATAAAGAAAAAAATGTATCTTCGTTAGATGTATCAGGAGCTAATTAATTATGTATCTTTATAAAGAAAAAAATATATCTTTATTGAATATATCGAAAGCTAATTATGTATAGTTATAAAGAAAAAATGTATCTTCCTTGAATGTATTTAAAGCTAATTATGTATCTTTATAAAGAAAAAAATGTACCTTCATTTAATGTATCGAAAACTAATTATGTATCTTTATAAAGAAAAAAAAATTATCTCTATTGGATATATCGAAAGTTAATTCTGTATTTTTATAAAGAAAAAAATGTATCTTTGTTGGATGTATCGGGAGCTAATTATATATTTTTATAAAGAAAAAATGTATCTTCATTGAATATATCGAAAGCTAATTATATATCTTGACAGATCTAAAATTGAGATTTAAATAATAATACAAAATATCAAAATTTTCTATTGTATCTCGACAGATTAAATATTCAAAAAATATATCGAGAGTTAATTTGTATCTTTTACAAGGAAAAAATATATCTTGTTCGATGTATTATGTATTTCGACGAATCCAAGATCGAAAAAATATATTGAAAGCTAATTCTATATCTTTATAAAGAAAAAAATGTATCTTCATTGAATATATTGGGAACTAATTATGTATCTTTATAAAGAAAAAAATGTATGGAAGCTAACTATGTATCTTTATAAAGAAAAAAATATATCTTTCGTTGGATGTATCGAAAACTAATTATATATCTTGATAAATCTAAAATCAGAATCTAAATAATTATATAAAACATTGAGATTTTCTATGATGAAACTCGAAACCGTCGAAATTTATGTTGTTTGTCCATAAGAATTTTTCCATATATGAAGGAAATTTAGAAATAACATACTTAGCCCCTTAATTATGAATTTCATAGCAACAGTTTCATAATTACATAATATAACAAGTTGTATTTTGTATTTTTGCAAACTGTTGCTATAAAAATACAAATACATATGATTTTTACTGTCCTTATGATTGATATGTATTTTGTATTTTTGCAAACTGTTGCTACAAAAATATAAATACATACAAATACATATGCTACAAAATATAATTTAATAAAAGTATTGCTATTTTTTATAATTTAATATTGTATGTGTTTTTTTCCATATATATATACACACATCTCTAGCCCATATATAAAAAAAGCCCATAGAAACTTCCACTAAAAGTACTATATATATATATCACACTTTCCATTCTTACACTTTCTAAATTCTCTCTCAGACTGTCTGAAATCTCACCAAAAAAAAAAATCAAACAGGTCAGTCTTTTTTTCATTTAATTATTATTATTATGTTTAATCTTAATTTACATCAACTCCATTAATCTTGATCATAGAGATTCTTGAAAAAAAAATTCAAGTTTATTTTTTTTTGTTGGATTTTTGAGTTTTTAGTGAGAATTCCCAAATGGGGTTCTAAAGAAATTGAAAAAAAAATTCAATCTTCTTTTTTTTTTTTTTTAATTTAAAATCAGATGAACTCCATTAATCTTGATCATATAGATTCTTGAAAAAAAAAATCAATTTTTTTGGTTGGATTTTTGAGTTTTTAGTGAAAATTCCCAAATGGGGTTCAAAAGAAATTGAAAAAAATCCATTTTTTTATGATTAATTTTAAAATCATATGAACTCCATTAGTCTTGATCATATAAATTCTTGAAAAAAAAAATTCAATCTTTATTTTTTTGGTTGGATTTTGAGTTTTTAGTGAAAATTTCCAAATGGGGTTCTAAAGAAAAGATTCTTGGAAAAAAAATCAATAACTTTTTTTTGTTGGATTTTGAGTTTTGAGTGAAAATTCCCAAATGGGGTTCTAAAAAAAGATTCTTGAAAAAAATTCAATCTTTTTTTGCTTTGGATTTTGAGTTTTTAGTGAAAATTCATAAAAAGTTCTTGAAAATATCAGTTTTGTTTGGTTGATTTTATGTTTGTTTGTTTGTTTTTCATTTTTTGCAGGTTGATTTTTAGTGAAAAGTTGCTAAATGGCTTCTCAAGAGAAGTATACAAGAATCATTAGAAGATCATCAGGTTTTTCTGGTATTTCTGAGTCTGGGGTTTGTCAAAAATTGAATCTTGATACTAATTTAGCTCAAAATGTGAACCCCATTAATCCCGGGTCGGGTTTGTATTCGGGTTTAGGTTCGGGCTCGGGTGGCGGGGTTGATGAGAGTGTGTTGAAGAATAGTTGTACTGAAGAACAATTGAAAGATATCTTGTTGCAAAATTTAGAGATTTTGTATGCTGAGGCTATTAATAAGCTTGTCGCTTTAGGTTATGATGATGAAGTTGCGATGCGAGCTATATTGAAAAATGGACATTGTTATGGTGGAATGGATGTGCTAACTAATATCTTGCATAACTCGTTAGTGTATTTGAATAGTGGCAAGTGTTCGAATTTGGGTGATGATTATTCGGACCAATGTTTTGATGATTTGAGACAACTGGTGGATTACTCGTTAGCGGGTATAATTTGTATGTTGCAACGAGTGAAACCACATATGAGTAAAGTTGACGCGATGTGGTGCTTGTTGGTGAGTGATTTACACGTAGGTAGGGCGAGTGAGATGGAAATACCTGTTATGCATCCGAAAGATGGTAGTGCTGGTGGTCGTGGTTTTAATGAGTCTATGAATAGTAGTAGTAGTAGTGGTGCTGGTGAGGAGGGTGTTGCTGCTACTGGTCCTGTTGGGTTTGTACCCGCAATGTGTAGGTTTCAATGCGGTTGGGGGTTTGGGAGTAGTACTGCTAATGCATTTCCGTTGAATAGGCCGTTTGCTTTTACCTCTGATGCTAGTTCACAGAAAGATATTGAGTGTCCGAAGCGATTTAATCTTACTCCGTCGATGAAGACTTTGCTAAAGAGGAATGTAGCTGCGTTTACTGCCGGATTTAGGGCAAACCCTAAATATATGCAGAACCAGTCTCAGTTCCAGGCTGATGGGGATCAATCAAGTGGACTTGTACAGTCGGGTGAATCGCAAACTTTGAAAAGCCAAGATGTGGTTAAACTTGCACCGCCAAGTGAATCTCAAATTTCGAGAAGGGAAGATTTGGTTGTTAACTCTGTGGTAGGAAAATTTCAAGATTTGAATCTTGAGGAGAATGCACAGCAGGGCGACAGGCAGTTGGACCAAAAAGAAGAAATGATAATAAGTTTGCTCGCTCAGATAAAGGATCTTGAGAGACAAGTCAAGGAACGGAAAGATTGGGCGCATCAAAAAGCGATGCAGGCTGCTAGGAAGCTCAGTCATGACTTGACAGAGCTTAAGACGTTGAGGATGGAGAAGGAGGAGATCGAGAGAATGAAGAAAGGTAAACCGGTAATAGAGGATAATACCATGAAGAGGCTATCGGATATGGAGAGTGCTCTAAGAAAAGCAAGCTCGCAAGTTGACCGTGCTAACTTGGCTGTTAAAAAACTTGAGACAGAGAATGCAGAAATGAGGGCGGAGATGGAGGCCTCCAAGCTAAGCGCTTCGGAATCTGCTAAAGCATGCATGGAGGCTGGCAAAAGGGAGAAAAAATGCATTAAGAAGCTTGGTGTTTGGGAGAAACAGAAAAAGAAGCTTCAGGAGGATGTTGCAGCGGAGAAGCAAAAGATTTCGGATTTGCAAATGCAGTTGGTTCAGTTGGAGGCAGCTCAAAAGGATGCTGAGGTGTGATTTTTCTTCTCTTTTTTTTTCCTTGACGTTTACTTGTTATTGGTTATCTTGCAGTAGAATTATAAACAAATGCTTACGACATTATACATCACTGTTTGAGAAACGTTTTAAAATTTCCATGTACTTCTCATATTAGAATGCCCTTTTTAGGTCCGAGTTATTATGTGGCATAACTTTGGTACTTCATGTACTAAGCTTCATCTGTGATCTTATGTTTCTTTTTCTCTTTCACTTGCTTGTTGATTAAAAAAAGGAGTTATATCTTGTTGTAAATTCTCTCTGTATGTGACCTTTGCAAACCATAGTCAGTCTTAAGTCCGAATGATTAAGGTCTTAAATTATGCGAGGTTTGGGATCATACCAGCACATCCCGTCAGAATTCCAAACTAGTGAGATACATCGAGTATGTTGTTCTTGTTGTTGTTGACGTGCCCTCCTTTCCCAACCCATATGCCTGGGAAATAGGTAGCGTATAGTTCTCAAAATTACTAGCTTTTCAAGTTTCACCGTAAATCCCCGAAACTGCAGTGTACACTTCATAAACAACCCTTTCTTTGATGCCTCACCTTAAAAGAAATTACTCAACTTTGCATTATCTGTGTCTGCTATCAGCCAGTAGGCATGTTCCAGTTTCTTTCAACGCCACCAATAGTTGAACTCAGTTTTGTTTTGTAAGGGGGGATATGGTTTTTTTTTCGAACTTTGAGAAGCCTCATCCGTTCGTTCATGTTTAAAAACATCTAAAAGCATAGTCTTTCATTCTTATCTCAAACGTGGAAAAAGGTTGAAAAGAAATGCACCTTCAATTCATGTTCATTTTTTTTTTTTCATGAATTCTTGGCTGAGTTTTTCTTCTTTGTTTTCTCCTTTTCTTTTCTTTCCTGATATGTTGGCGGAAAATATGGTTATCGAATGATCATTACGAAATTTTTATTTGTTACCTTGAGATTTTATGAAACTTTACGTGAGATTGGTAGCACATTGTTAGTAGAAAAATGAGTCCTACATGTTGTGTTTTGCTATAGAATCACTCTATCATGTCGCCTTATTTCGTTCAAAGTGTGTTTTACTGGAAAAGAGGGGTGCCATTATCGTCTCTTGTTCATGAACAATAGCAAGTCTCTTTGGCAGATTCCCAAAGTGTGTCTTACCGACGTGTCCTTTTATATCATACTTTAGTCTATATGCTTTCCTGGAGGTTACATAATTTGAACTGTAGTAATTAGTTCGCTGAACTGAACACCACGTGACAAACTTATCAACACATAATTTTCCTAATTTTGACAGGCGAATTGGAGGCAGGAACAGAAGGCTAAGGAGCAAGCTGTGGCACTTGTGGAGGAAGAACGACGTCTCAAAGAAGCAGCTGAGGCTAATAAGAAAAGAGACCTTGAGGCATTGCGCTTGAAGATAGAAATAGACTTCCAGCGGCACAAGGATGACTTCCAACGACTTGAAGAGGATCTTTCTCGGCTTAGAGCATCTACCGAGCTGCAGAATCAGTCTGCTAATTTGGTAACAGGTTCTAATGTGGAACAGCCCCAGGGAGATATTGCCGGGATGTTACGTGAGTTTGGTAGAGTCGAGGATCCTTCTGAGAAGGATAACTCTGATAGGGAGTGTATTATATGCTTAAAGGAGGAAGTTTCAGTTGTTTTCCTACCTTGTGCTCATGAAGTTCTGTGTGCAACCTGCAACGACAAATTCGGGAAGAAGGGAAGAGCTAAATGTCCACGCTGCCGGGTTCCAATTGATCAGAGGATCCGTGTCTTTGGCGCAACGTCATAGGCCTCATCCCAGCATTGATCATGGCATGCTCGTAAATCGCCTTTGAGACGAGAAAACAGCGTTTTACTTACCGTTTTGTCGTAAAACATATGCTTGACTGTGCCAGCATCATAGATACATAAAATGTAAGCAGTATGGCCAAGTGGCTTAATTTGTTGTACTGGTACTTGTTAGAGTTTCTGCAAATGCTTCTCTGGGTAAGCAGTGGAATATAGCAGTTCTTCTGTTGTTTAATCTCAATGAATCTTGGCCCTTGAGCCAATCGTCTATCGGAAACAGACTCAGAGGTAGGGGTAAAGTTTGCGTACACTCTACTCCTAGATTCCATTTTGTGAGATGATACAGCCTCTCTACCTCTCTCGACCTTTGAGGTAGGGGTAAGGTCTGCGTATACTCTATCCTCTTTCGATCTCACCTTTTGGAGGTATGTTGTAATCTCGATGAATCTTGGCTCGTGAGTCGAGGATCTATCAGCAACAGCCTCTCTACCTATGAGGGTAGGGGTAACGTTCATGTATACTCTACCTCTCTAGATTTCGCTTTGTGGGATTATGCAACCTCTCTACCTCCGAGGTAGGGGTAAGATTTGCGTACACTCTGTTTTGTTGTAATCTCAATGAATCTTGGCTCTTCGGTTGAGGACCGATCAGAAACAACCGGTTCATGTACACTCTACCCCTCTAGATTTCACTTTGTGGCATTATGCAGTCTCTCTACCTCTGAGGTAGGAGTAAGGTCTGCGTACACTCTGTGTTGTTGTAATCTCAATGAATCTTGTCCCTTGAGCCGATGGTCTATTGGAAATGGATTCTCTACCTCTTGAGGTAGGGGCAAGGTTTGCGTACACTCTATTCCTCTAGCTTTCATTTTGTAGGATTGTACAACCTCAACCTCTCGACCTTTGAGGTAGGGGTAAGGTTTGCGGAATTTCTATCCTCTCTCGATCTCACTTTCTGGAGGTATGTTGTTATGATCTCAATGAATCTTGACCCTTGAGTCTAGTATCTATCCGAAATAGTCTATCTATATTTCACTTTGTGGGATTATGTAGTCTCTATATCTTTGAGGTAGGGGTAAGGTTTATGTACACTCCGTGTTGTTGTACTCTCAATGAATCTTGGCTCTTGAGTCGAGGACCTATCGGAAACAGCCTCTCTAGATTTTGCTTTGTGGGATTATACAACCTCTCTACCTCTGAGGTAGGATTAAGGTCTGCGTACACTCTGTGTTACTGTAATCTCGATGAATCTTGACTCTTGAGCTGAGGTTCTATCGGAAACAACCTCTCTACCTCTGAGGTAGAGGTGAGGCTCGCGTATACTCTTACCTTTTTAGGTTCCACTTTGTGTGATTATATTAGGTATGTTGTTGTAATCTCGACGAATCTTTGGAAAAAACTAATGGAGTATCGGTAGTACTTGGATAAAATTACTTAATATCTATCCGTGAAAATTGACTCAAACATCACGATTATAAAAGGAATGTCTATTGGAAAATTATATTGAGCGAATTATATACGTACTATTCAAATACTAGAATATTTTCTTAAAAAATAATAGTTCTAATTTGCGTACGCTACTATTCACGGATGTTAATTATTCACTCTTTATAATTTATGTGGCGTACTTTTCATTTTAGTCCTTACCAATAAAATGACGCATTCGAAAATAATTTACTTCAACTTTCTCATTTTACTCTTCGATCTATACATCCACACAAATATTTATGACGTGTTTTAAATCACTTGTTTAATTTAAAATTCCTTTTCTTGTTCTTAAACTCCATGACTAGTCAAAGTGCATGGCGCGATGAATTGAAACAGAGGGAGACAGGCGCGGAGGCCAGCTTAGAGTCAAGGGGTTCAGCCGAACCGACTTCAACAAAGAATTATACTGCTTATACATAGTATATAATGTTGAACCTTATTCGGCTAGTTCATGTGTTTACTTATTCCGATTCTAAATTTCTTCAACGAAAATTTTGGCTCCGTCACTGGCGGAGTACCGTATTTCCCGACTATGTGACACGTATGTAGATATAGTAG
>NC_061111.1:252311485-252344703 GCF_002878395.1 Capsicum annuum
GATATAGTAGATAATGTTGAACCTCATTCGGCTAGTTCGTATGTTTATTTATTCAGATTCTTGTAGACACCTAATTTTGTCCTCCCAAAATTGAATTTTTATCCAGTTTTAGGTCAACATACTATATACCCTCACCCATGTGATTATACCCCCACAAAAATACAAAAATAACAAAAATTCAATAAATTCCTAATCTTATCCTAACAAACTTTATTCTAATCCTAACAACCTACCCCCACCCCTACCCATACCCTCACACCTCACCACCCCACCCACTACCTACCTACCATACCCCTACCCCACGTGACCCCCTCCTTTTCCTTGGCCAAAAGAAATATACACAGGGGGGAAACTTCCAGGAAGAGGACCATTTTTTTGGGATTTTGACTTTAGGATACATATATATATATATGTAAACAATACACATACAAGGGGGGATTCATTTTTTAGCAAATAGGAACAAGTACACATTTTCTTAGTTTCTGCTGGAAAACATACACACAGACCCCCATTTCTTCTTTTCTTCTTCACTCACAATCTCACACACAGGGAAATTTCCATAGGAACACACACTCCTCACCAATTAGCCACGCCATTTTTCTGAAGAACGCACACCACCACACACTCACGGATATACTCCATCACAGCTCTACACACACGACATCACTCACAGACAATCGATTGAGAGAGGTAAGAAGAGAGAAAAACAAACAGAGAGAGGAGGTTGAGATCGAAACAGCCAACAAATCAGGGAGAGAGAGAGAGAGAGAGAGAGAGAAATCTGGCAAAACCCACAGAAAAAGCATCACCAGCTTCACTCCGATCAAACTCACGTCGGAAGGCCGTTCTCCCCTTCGTTTTCTAGTTCAAATCTCATCGGAATTCCATCCGTAGCTCAAACGGATACAAAAATCTCGTTGTACATTCCATTTTTTGGTCAGATTCGATTCAGTTTTGGGTTCGAGTTGAGGTCGTTGTTGGTTCGAGATTGGCGTGGTTCCGGTCGATGCTCTTTTTATGAACTCGTGAGATTGCTAAAGGAATTTGGTTGATTGAGGCAACATTTGAGGTCCAATTTTCAATCTCTTTCTTTATAATTTTGTCAATCTTATGTGAGTGATGATGTGAATTGTTGATATGTTTTGATTGTGTGTTTTTGAGCAATTTTGATTGTCACGATGGTGATTTTGATTGGTTAATTTCATATTAATGTTGATTATCCTTGGTTAAAGAGTGAAATTAGGGCGGGAATCGAAGAATTAATAAACATGAATGTGGGTTTATTTCGATTTGTTGTTGGTTGTTTAAATTGAAATGAATGTTAATTATGTTGATCTCGATAGTAGCATGTTTTAGGTTGAGGGTCGTTAGGCAAATCTTAGGTTCAGGGTAGGCAAACTTAGGACTTGTGGTTTTGTTGAATGTTTGAAATATGTGTTGGAATTGTTTTGTTTTATCACTTTTGAATCAATTGTATAATTTGGCCGGGAAATGCCCCGAAGTATCTGTATATATTTATTCACCGGGGAATGCCCCGAGGTACATGTACCCAGAGGACGTTCGTGATGAAGGTCCGAGGCATCGGGTAGAGCATTAGTCTAGAATTAATTTAGACTAGGATTTATTTTTACGCATTTTTTATTTTTGGACTGTATAATTGGATTGGACACTAAATTTTGGATTGTGTTATCTTGTTTGCTTGCTTGATTTTTTTTTTTTGCATGTTTTGTGTGGTTTATACCCTCGTAGTGTCAAAGTTAGCCGATACGCTCTACCAAGCGACCGTGGTCGAACAACGGGATCGAGGGGTGCCTAACACCTTCCCCTCGATCAATAGAATTCCTTAGTCGGAATCTCTGTTCGCGGATCAGTTTTATAGAGTCAAAACTGTTTTGGAAAAGGATATTCATGGGTGACTTGGCACACCCGATTTATGTCAAGTGGCGACTCTGAGTTTTGAAACTAATAAATCCTTTTCGAAACAATTTTCATCTTTTGTCACTTTAATAATAAAACCTTTTCGAAACTTAAAACAATATCTTTTTTTGGAGTCGAAAAAGGGGTGTGACAATTTTAAATTTCGTCAGTGAAAATTTTGGCTTCGCTACTAGAGGAGGAGCGTGTTTACGTCCCGACTATGTGACACGTGGAAAATTGGATGAACAACACGTATCACAATTTGGAGGGGAAGTTGAGGTGCACGAGAAAGAATCAAAAGTCAAATTGTTTAAAAATTTTGCTTGGCTATTCATGAGCTAGTCCAGCTGTTTTG
Source organism: Capsicum annuum (assembly GCF_002878395.1). Taxonomy (NCBI): domain Eukaryota; kingdom Viridiplantae; phylum Streptophyta; class Magnoliopsida; order Solanales; family Solanaceae; genus Capsicum; species Capsicum annuum. Next base: position 252,313,758 of record NC_061111.1, read on the forward strand.
AGAACAACAACACACATATGATACTACTTTTTATCTAATCTTGATGTTCGATATCAGTATTGGGGCCTCGACTGATCTTAATTCGCATTTTGTAAAGCACATTTAAATGAGGACCGCTCCCTAATATGATTTTTTCACAAAACCTCCGGTGAAGGGTAAAGAAATCTTATTCATTCCATCATAAACTTGAACGATACGTATGTAGGGGCGGAGCGATCCAAACCTCTTTCGATGAAAAATTATACAATTTATACAAGCTTTAAATTATTTTTCAGGTATATATAGCAGACGTTGAATCCCCTTTGACTAGTTTTTTTGTTCACATTTTACGATTTTGGTCTCCTTAACTAAGATATTGGCTCCACCGCCACTGTTAACGTATGATCTTTTGTTGTAGCCCTAATAAAACATTCACATTTATTATTATTAGTTTACAAACAAATTTCGGCTAATCTAAATTTGCATTGTATAAAGCTAGGAGAATACTCCCTAATACGATTTTTTTTCATATTTCTCTAGTTAATGATAATTTTTTTTTTATCCATTTCACCACAATTTTGACGATACGTATAATCTTTTGTTGTAGCAAAAACCGCATGAGGCATATAAAAAAAAAATCCTTTTTTCGTTAAATGTACGATATTCGTATCAGAAGCACGAGTAATTCGGATTTGTGCAATTTTGATCCACTTAAAAGGAAAAATATTTTCTATCAAGATTTTTTTTCATATTCAAAACTCGATCTCAACATTAAATTCTATTCATCTAATCACCACCTCAAATAGTATTTTTTTTTTTTTCAAAAAAATAGAAGTAAAATAAAATTGTTCTTACCATGCCTTTAGGGATCGTTTGGTTGGGAAAGAGTTATCTCGGAATAATTAATTTCGGGATTAGTTATCTCAAGATTAATTATCCCATTATGTATATGAGATAATTTATTCCATCATTATGGTATAAATGGTGGGATAAACAATTACGATACTATCGAATACCTCACGTTAAATGTGGAATAAAATAATCTTTCATTTTATCTCAAAATTATTATTCCTTATACTCACGCCAAACGACCCCTTAGTAATTAACTAGCTAGTTTAAAAATCAACTACTTTTTGGCCTTTCACAGCTAATAATCCGTGACACAAATAGCTTTAACATCTACCTGCAATAATTTGAACAATTGAAAGGGCATACACAATTATTTAGTTACGTATGCTGATAGTATAAAGAATTTTTATATTTTTAACTGTATTTATTTATCTCCATATATCGGACATGTTATAATAATAAATATCATCAAACTTTTATAATGATAATGTTTGTTCGAAAATTTCATGGCTGCTAAGAGAGGTATTGTTATATATGTATACCGCCATCTGATGTTTCGATATTATTTAGCTGTTATAAACAAAAGTATGTAAAGTTTGAAAGTGCATTAATATAAAAAAGATAATTATTAGTAGTTTTTTTTTCGTGTAATTATGAAACAACTGATATGCGTTATTTAAATATAATTTTTCCTTTAAATTAGATATTCCTACTTGAAATTTACTATGTGCATGGCATAAATGTGAGTACCATAAATATTTTGGTATTTTATTTTATACATAATATATTTCTTTCCAAATATTGTTACATAATATTTGAGTGTACTGTTACAAAGAGTTAATTTTTACAAAGAGTGTACCACTGTAATAAATGTTACTGCTGTTATAGGTAGAATGCCGCTATAGAGAAGTAAAATACAGTAGCATGAAAAATTAATTTCGGAGAAAATCAGGGGGCTATAGTAATATGACATCATAACAAGCTGAAAGGTTCGACTGCTATAGTAATATAACATCATAACGAGGTGACGTTATAGAGAGGTGTGACTGTATAGTAATATAACACCATAATGAGGTGACGTTATAGAGAGGTGCGACTGTATAGAAATTAAACCTCTAAGAATTAATCACCTCCTTTCACCTAAATATTTTCCACATAAGTTGATTTTATACTCTCTATTTTGACTTTATTTTGTCCATATATAAAAAGCTAGTGAACATATTTAATATCTCAAACTAACTTTGTTATGAAACATGTGAACATACCAAACATCACAACTCACTTTTTTTCCCATATAATAAATTTAAAGCAAATGAAACTTCTCTATAAATCCCAATAACTTTCAAGAAACTATAGCCTCTACTTTATACATATTTTTGCATGGCCTAGCCATTTTTTTCTACCAAAAATAATTATTTTAAAAAAAAAACACAATGGGAGTGGAAATGGAAGTGAATAATGGAGAAAATAATACAACAAATTGGGTACCAATTATGAAGAAATTACATATATTGAATGTTCTTGAAAAGGTGAAAAAATTTCCAAAATTAATATGTAAAACAATTTGGAGAATTGGAAAAGAAGATCCAAGAAGGGTAATTCATTCAATAAAAGTTGGACTTTCATTGACATTGGTTTCATTGTTGTATTTGATGGAGCCATTGTTCAAAGGATTTGGAACTAATGCTATTTGGGCTGTCATGACTGTGGTGGTTGTTCTCGAATTCACTGCTGGTAATTTATGACGACGTTTTTTTATTTACAGTGTTGCTATAGTTTAACGTGTTAGCAGTAGGCTTTTTATTGACCTGTACACATCCCTAAAGGCCCAGAGCCGAAGCCAGATTTCAACGAAGGGGTTTCATATTCAAAGAAAATTTAGGATTTCAACTAAGGGGCTCCCATATTCAAAGAAAACTTAGTCGAAGGGGGTTCAACATCTACTATACGACATAAAAAATAATTTTAATCATGTATAAATAGTATATTTTTCCGTCGAAAGGGGTTCGAACAGAAGGCTGGCTCCGCCCCTGCCTAAAGCCCTACTATGAGTCTCAAAATAAGACATACACGCATGTGCATGCTCAGACTTTTTACAGTGTCGGTATAGTTTAACGTGTTATCAGTAAGCTTTTGTCGACTTGGATACATCCCTACAACCCTACGAGGAGTCTTAGAATAAGACGTATACGCATGTGCATGCTCAGACTGTAACTAAATGCGACAATGTCATAGAATAAGATGTACGGTGATAATTTATAACGATGTTTTTTTACGGTGTCAGTACAGTTTAACGTGTTATCGGTAAGCTTTTTATCAACCTGTACACATCCCTAAAACCCTATGATGAGTCTTAGAATAAGACATAAGCATATGCGTGCTCAGACCGTGACCGAACGCGACAGTGTCATAGAATTAAGACATAAGCTGGTAATTTATAACGACATATTTTTTATTTACAGTATTGATATAGTTTAATGTGTTAGCAGTAAGCTTTTTATCGACCTGTACATATCCCTAAAACCCTACGATGAGTCTCAGAATAAGACATACACGCATGTGTATGCTCAGACTTTTTACAGTGTCGGTATAGTTTGACGTGTTATCAGTAAGCTTTTATCGACTTGTACACATCCCTAAAACCTTAGGATGAGTCTTAGAACAAGACATATACGCATGTGTATGCTCAGACTGTAACTGAACGCGACAGTTTCATAGAATAAGACATAAGCTGGTAATTTATAACGACATTTTTTTATAGTGTCAGTACAGTTTAATGCATTGTCAATAAGCTTTTATCAACCTGTACACATCCCTTAAACCCTACGATGAGTCTTATAATAAGACATATACGCATGTGCATGCTCAGATTGTAACCGAACACAATAGTGTCATAGAATAAGACGTATGCTGGTAATTTATAACGACATTTTTTTTATAGTGTTAGTACAGTTTAACGTGTTATCAGTATGCTTTTATCGACCTGTACACATCCCTTAAACCCTACGATGAGTCTTAGAACAAGACATACGCATGTGCATGCTCAGACTATAACCGAACGCGATAATGTCATAGAATAAGACATATGCTGGTAATTTATAGCGACGCTTTTTTTACAACGTCAGGATTGTTTAACGTATTATCAACAAGCTTTTCATAGGCCTATACACATCCCTAAAACCTTAAGATGAGTCTCAGAATAAAACATATACGCATGTGCATGCTTAGACTGTAACTGAACGCGACAGTGTCATTGAATTGAACTGATCGATGATGTCACATGCCTGAAAGCTATATTGAATTCAGTGGAGTAGGCAGAATTTTTTGTAAAGAGTGTCTTATTATATATTATTTGTTAATATATTATTATTTAATTTATGTATTTTTTTTAATGATAGGGGCAACATTGTGCAAAGGACTAAATAGAGGATTGGGGACACTATTAGCAGGATCATTGGCATTCTTGATTGAATATGTTGCCACAAAAACTGGCCATATATTTAGAGCTATATTTATTGGAGCAGCACTTTTTTTTATTGGTAAGATTCATTTAATTTGTATAATAATTAGTTGATGAAAAATGGAGAATCTTTTTAGAAATTGAAAAAAAAATTATTTTATTGAATTGTATAATCATCTCGTCTTTGAAAATATTTTTATTTATTTAATTATGTATGTCCTTAACACGTCTCCGTATGTGCTTTTTGGCCCCTGCTCGACTTTCATATTGAATTGTATGATATTCTCGTCTTATTTATTTAAGAGAAAATGCTCTGTTTTCATCCTCAGCTATACACGAAATTGCTGAGACACATCCGAACTTTAGAAGAGTCCTATTACCCCTGGACTAATTAAAATTGTATTTTTAGCAACCTTAGTGCCTACGTGGCACATACGTGTGCCTACGTGGACCTTCAGTGTGTTGATTCACTGATGTGTCACGTAGGCACTAAGGTTGCCAAAAATACGGTTTTAATTAGTCGTGGGGGTAATAGGACCCTCCTAAAGTTTGAGTGTGTCTCAGTAATTTCGTGTATAGTTCAGGCTGGAAACAGAGCATTTTCCCTTTATTTAATTATATTTTCAAGGTGTTTTGGCTGGTTTTTATTTATTTATTTGATTTGATTTGATTTCCTATTTGATAGGTGCTACAGCAACGTACATGAGATTTTTCCCTCACATAAAGAAAAACTACGATTACGGCGTGGTGATATTCCTTTTGACGTTCAACTTGATCACTGTATCAAGTTATCGTGTTGATAACGTGTTGAAAATCGCGCATGAGAGATTTTATACCATAGCTATTGGTTGTGGTATATGTCTTCTCATGAGCCTATTAATATTTCCAAATTGGTCAGGAGAAGATCTTCATAATTTTACTGCTGCTAAATTTGAAGGTTTAGCAAAATCAATTGAAGGTATGACTAGTTTTTAAATAGTCTTTTATGCATATAATTATTTTTCATAAAGTTGCTATACGTGTAATTTGTTTTTTTTTTTTAGTATGATTTGCAAAAGTACACTTAATTTTACATATTCAATTTATGATATACTTTACTTGATCTAGCGAATATCGAAAATAACCTCTGCAACTTCTCAAGATAAAAGGTAGAGTTTGGGCGGCGACTATGTGTACACATCACCCTCTTTAAACCCGGGTTATGATATTACACTGAGTATTAATGATAAATGTATTAGGTGGTCTGTTTTTCTCGCTCCGTCTATTTTTACTTGTTCACTTTCCCTTTGGGATGAGGGATTAAGAAACAATAAATGATAGTGGTAATTTTACCATATTAGCCTTTGAATATAAAAAATTTAATGCTTTGAGAAATGCATTAGATAATGAATCGTATTTAACGCTAAAGGTAAAATGTGTGGTAATAGATAAATTATCCACTGGTTTTATAAACTGGACAAGTATTATTAGACATCCCAAAATAGAAAAGTGAACAAATAAAGATGAACGAAAGAGTACGTTTTATTTGAATCGGGGATCTATCAAAAGTCCTTCTACCTTCTCGAGTTAGGGATAATACTGTATACACAGGCTACGTATGTGCCACGTAGGCACTATGGTTGCCAAAAATACGATTTAATTAATCCAGGGGGTAATAGGACCCTCCTAAAGTTCGGATGTGTCTCAGCAATATCGTATATAGTTCAGGGTGGAAACAGAACATTTACTTTTATTAAATTTTAGAAGTTAATTAATTCTTCTTAAAAATTCATCTCATAATCTATGTCTTATTTAATTTGATGCTACATAATTCAATTATATTTATTATATTAATGAATATATAATTTCAACTTAATTATATTTGCAGCTTGTGTTAATGAGTACTTTAGTGATGAAGAACAACAAAAATCCAAAGAAAATTCTTCAGATTTGGAGGATCCTATTTACAATGGTTACAAGACTGTTTTGGATTCAAAATCATTTGATGAGACCTTGGTAAGTACTTCAATTTTCTCATTATAAATACCATATATAATAGAAATAAATATTCAGTATCCTCGAACTACAACCAAAGTTACTACGACACACTCCAACTTTATAGAGGTCCTATTACCGCTGAACTCAATTTTAACGTATTTTTATCACCCTTTTGTGCTGACGTTGAATCTTTATTACATAAAATGGGGGTCACATTAAAGGTGCCATGTTAGTTAAAAAAGTTGACAAAAAAGTCACGTCAGTTTAAAAGGATGACAAAAATACGCTAAAATTTAGTTCAGCGGGTAATAGAACCTCCGTGAAATTGGAGTGTGTCGTAGCAAATTTGGTCATAGTTCAGAGGAACTAGATGCTTTATTCTGCACAATACTTAACTAACTTTAAAATAAAATAGTTTCTCTTTGTCAAAGTAGAAACAGTTAGAAATTTCGTTAATGATATTTAATATTAAATATATACATACGAAATACATATTTTGATACATATAAACAATATAAATTTATATACATACAATATAATTTTCTAACAATAGGTTGATATAAGTCGTGTGAACTTTTGTGTGCCATAACCAAAAATTAAAGTGATCATGTCATAATAATAGACTGACATAAGTCCAGTAAAATTTTGCGTATGTCACTGCCTCGATAACCAAAATAAAAAAAAAATGATCCATACACTAATAATAGACCGTCATAAGTTGTGTAAAATTTTGCCTACGTCACTACTTGTATAATCAAAACTAAAGTGACCATGCCATCATAACAGACCGACATAAGTCCTGTAAAATTTTGCGTATACCACTGCCTCTATACCAAACTCAAAAAATGACACACACACTAATAATAGACCGTCATAAGTCAGTGTAAAGTTTTGCCTACATCACTACTCGTATAACCAAAATTAAAGTGACCATGCCATCAATAATAGACCGACATAAGTCCTGTAAAATTTTGCGTATGTCACTGCCTCTACATCCAAAACTAAAAAAATGGCTCACACACTAATAATACATCGTCATAAGTTGTATAAAATTTTGCCTATGCCACTACCCGTATAACCAAAATTAAAGTGACTCCCCACTATATATAAGATGAAATAAGTTGTGTAAAATTTTGCGCATGTCACTACCTCTATAACCAAAATAAAAAAATAATTCACACACTAATAATAGACCGTCATAACTAGTGTAAGTTTTTGCCTACACCACTGCTCGTATAACCAAAATAAAAAATGACTCACACACTAATAATAGACCGTCATAAATCGTGTAAAATTTTGCCTAACCCACTACTTGTATAACAAAAATAAAAAATTACTCGCACACTAATAATAGATTGTCATAAATCGTGCCTACCCCACTACTCGTATAACCAAAATCAAATAAAGACTCACACACTAATAAGTAATAATAGACCGTCATAAGTCGTGTAAAATTTTACTTATGCCACTACTCGTATATCCAAAAATTAAAGTGTCTCTTCACTATACATAAGACGAAATAAGTCGTGTAAAATTTTGCGTACGTCATTATAATTATGAAAAAAATTAAATTATGAAATATATGATTGGAACAGGCATTATATGCAAGTTGGGAACCAAGACATTCAAGACATTGTTACAAATTTCCATGGCAACAATATGTTAAATTGGGAAATGTTCTTAGACATTTTGGATACACAATTGTAGCTCTTCATGGTTGTCTTCAAACTGAAATTCAGGTACATATGATTTATTTTTTGCTTCTTTTTCTTTGTTGTATAACCTTATTATATAATTTTTTTTATTTTTTTTGGCGCGCAAAGGAGAAAGGGGGGAGTTTAGGACCGCGGATGTGTGTTTGGTACGAAGGAAAATATTTATTTTAAAAAAAAATGTGATTTTCTTACTTAATTGGCTTCTGGTGTTTGGTATGTAAGCAGAACCGTCTCAAGAGCATCAATATATAATGAGAAAATGCACTGTTTCCACCCTAAACTATACACGAAATTGCTGAGACACACCCGAACTTTAGGAGGGTCCTATTACCCCTGGACTAATTAAAATCGTATTTTTGGCAACCTTAGTGCCTATGTGGCACATATGTGGACCTTCAGTGTGTGATTCACTGATGTGCCTCGTAGGCAGTAAGGTTGTCAAAAATACGGTTTTAATTAGTCCAGGGGGTAATAGGACCCTCCTGAAGTTCGGGTGTGTCTCAGCAGTTTCATGTAGAGTTTAGGGTGGAAATAGAGCATTTTCCCATATATAATTTAGACAAACATTATGTCGGGGGAGGGGGGCTATAGGGTTTGACTTTGACAAGATTAATACCTAGGGTTTGTTTGATATGAAGGAAAATATTCCCTTAGAAATATGAATAAGTGATTTTCTTACTTCGTTTTCGATATTTGATTGCTAAGTAGTAAATATTATTCCAAGAGTATTTATATATATAATTTAGGCAAACACTATTTGGGTGAGGGTCGTGGTAAGGTGGTCAGATCATAGGGCGGTGTATATTGGTAGGTAAGAGACAATCAACATGGTATGTCACTTATGAAACATGTTATACAATGATTCATAAAGTTTGGTGATCATTATTTAAGTTACATATATCGACTATATCCAATGATTTTCAACTATAATATGTTTGTTGAGTATTTTTATCATCTTGATTTACTTATATTGACTATATCCAATGATTTTCAACTATAGTATGTTCTATTGATTATTCTTATCGTCTTGATTTACTTATATATCGCGCAGACTATCCAAAGATTTTCAACTATAATATGTTATTTGATTATTTTTATCATCTTGATTTACTTATATCGATTATATCCAAAGATTTTCAACTATAGTATGTTTGTTGATTATTTTTATCATCTTGATGTACTTATATCGACTATATCCAAAGATTTTCAACTATATAGTATGTCTGTCGATTATTTTTATCGTCTTGATTTACTTATATCGACTATCCAAAGATTTTCAACGACAGTATGTTTGTTGATTATTTTTATTGTCTTGATTTACTTATATCGACTATCCAAAGATTTTCAACTATAGTATGTTTGTTGATTATTTTTATCGTCTTAATTTACTTAGATCAATTATCCAAAGATTTTCAATTATAGTATGTTTGGTGATTATTTTTATCGGAATAAAGCATCTAGTAACCCCTTGAACTATGACCAAATTTGTTACTACACACTCCAACTTCACAGGGATCCTATTACCCTGAACTCAATTTTTGCGTATTTTTGTCACCTTTTTGTGCTGACATGGCACCTTTTGTCAACCTTTTTAGCTGACGTGACACCTTTGACATGAGTCCCATTTTATGTAATAAAAGTGTCACGTTAGCACAAAAGGGTGACAAAAATACGCCAAAATTGAATTCAGGGGGTAATAGGACCCATGTGAAGTTGGAGCGTGTCGTAGCAACTTTGGCCATAGTTCAAGGGGGCACTGGATGCCTATCTCTTTTTATCGTCTTGATTTACTCATACCGATCGACTATCCAAAGATTTTCAACTATAGTATGTTTGGTGTCTTGATTTACTTATAGTTATTTCAATAAATGATCTGATTGTGTAAATATCTTTTATTCAGACACCTCGATCGGTTCGAGCAATGTTCAAAGATCCATGCATAAGACTAGCTATGGAAGTCACAAAAGCCCTAAAAGAATTAGGTGATAGCGTAAGATATAGAAGACATTGTTCACCAGAAATTCTATCTGATCATCTTCATGAAGCCTTACAAGACCTAAACAATGCAATAAAATCCCAACCAAAACTCTTCATTGGTTCCAAAAACAACACCAACACCAACAAGCTAACCCTAGCGACGACTGTCGTCTCAAAAGGACAGTCTGGTGCACTAAACTCTCGTAGGGTTTCCTTATCTAGTGTGAAGACGGATACGTCTGCATTGCTAGAGTGGAAATCCAAATTAAGGGGTATTACTACACATGAAAATACAAAAGAAAATAAGTCATTGAGGCCAACATTGAGTAAGATTGCTATAACAAGTCTTGAATTCTCAGAGGCATTGCCATTTGCTGCATTTGCTTCTTTGTTAGTGGAAATTGTGGCAAGACTTGATCTTGTTATTGAAGAAGTTGAAGAATTGGGAAGAATTGCACATTTCAAAGAGTATAATTATCAAGATGATGATGATCATGTTCTTGTGAAAATTGATGAAAAACATTCAAGGCCATTACAAAATGATCAATTGCCATCTCATAATGCAGGAGATTAATTGACATAATTAGAAAAAAATTATAAAGTTTTATGGTTGATGAGGTTGATCTATTGATTAGTGAAATGTACTAATTAAGGGTATTGTGTAATTGATGAATACTTTCTCTTATATTGGATGAAATGGTATTTTTAGGTGTCACGTTATTAAAGAATGACCGATATATACGTATGCATGTGTGTCACTTTTCGGCTTGAAATGACCTTTTGACTGAAATAATAAAAGATAGTGACATTCTGTGTTCATCTATCTTCAAGAGTTTAGTTATCGTTTAAGCGATGAAATTCAGTTCATAGTGAAACACAAACACTTAAGGAATGATATATTGATCAGTGAAATGTACTAATTAAGGGTATTGTGTAATTGATGATTATTTTTTCTTATTTTGGATGAAATGGTATTTTCAGGTGTCACGTCATTAAAGAATGACTGATATATATATATATATATGTGTGTGTGTCACTTTTCGGCTTGAAATGAACTTTTGACTGAAATAGTAAAAGATAGTGACATTTTATATTCATCTATCTTCAAGAGTTTAGTTATCGTTTAGGCGATGAAATTCAGTTTATAGTGAAACACAAACACTTAAAGAATGATATATTGATTAGTGAAATGTACTAATTAAGGGACTTGTGTAATTGGTATTATTTTTTCTTAATTTGAATGAAATGGCATTTTCGAATGTCATGTCATTAAAGAATGACTGATATATATGTCACTTTTCGATTTGTGTGATCTTTTGATTGAAATAGTAAAAGTGACTTTTTGTGTTACATCTATCTTCAAGAGTTTAGTTATTTTTTAAGCGATGAAACTTAGTTTATAGTAAAGGACAAACACTTTAGAAGCATTGTCATTTGACATGCATATTTAGCAACAACAACAATATACCGGTGTAATTTTATAGTTGGGTTCAATTCGAATCAATTGGATGAAATGTATTTTCAAGTGTCACATCATTAAAGAATGACCAATATATATATATATATATATATATATATATATATATATATATATATATATCACTTTTCAGCTTTAAATGACCTGCTAAGTAAAATAGTAAAAGATATTAACTTTATGTGTTCATCTATCTTCAAGAATTTAGTTATCGTTTAAACGATAAACCTCAATTTATAGTGAAACACAAACACTTAAGAAACATTGTCATTTAACATGCATATATAACAGCAACAACAATATACGTCTAATCTCACAAGTTGAATCTGAATTTGAGTCAACTGAAAAATGAAAGAAAATAAGAGGACCAACCAGGTTCGAACCGGTGACCGCTTGATGTGCTGTCAAAGAGCTAACTCCTATATATTTGCTACTTTGCAAGAAATTTATTTCTTAGAAACTCTTTCAAGATTTTGACAATAAATTGCAAAAATCAAAATATATATATGTGTGTGTAATTTGCACGATGGATACTTATAAATAGACTCATTTTTACTGACAATAGGGATAAAAAAAACATACTTTGTCTAATCACAGAGCAATCAAATGTAGTTTACAAATACAAATATCAGATAAATCTATTTATCAATACCTGATAAGTTAATAGGAATTGTAATAGTTACTAGATATTTGAACTTGGAATCACCAAATAAGTTGCAGTGGAATGAATAAGATCCTTCCATCTTTAATTAATGAGTTCGCACCTTCGATATGAAAAAAAAGAAAAAAAAAATCCTAGTCAAAAGTGTTTTGCCTTCGAATAAATCGACCTTATATGATGCATATCTGAATTAATTTAGATTCTAATATAAATACTGAATACCCAATGAAAAAAAAAAACTTTAAATTGGGATGTGACAATATTGACTTTGGTAATTTCATTGTCAAGACACTGTAAAGATAGTGATGGTTCAAATGTTTGGCTGTTTAATTTTGGTTTTATTCATTTGTACTTTTTATTTTTCAACATTGTATTGCCTGTCCAAAAATTGAAAAAATAATAATTTATGATCGATAACATTATATTCTTCTAAGTCAAAGTTTTGCATTTAGATTGTGAAAGTATGTGGGCTACTGCTTTTGGATTTTCTGTTTGGTCAACAAATAAGACAAATATACATATATAGTGCTAGGTATATTGTTGAACAACATAATTATATGAAAGAAAAAAAAATGTATTTAGTTTTTTCGGAGTCATTAGTCAATCCTATTTTTTATAAGGCAACTGATAATTATATTTGATTTTGACCATTATTTTTATATTCCTTATAGTGCGAAAAAAAGTAACTCTCAGGTTGTTCAGAATAGTAGCTTTGAGTTTCTCAATTTTTTGACATTAGATCAATCAAGTTATATTTCTCAACGAGGCGGGAAAAGGATATAACTCTGTAGTTTATTTTTATTGGTCACGTTTTATTTATTAAGAGACAAAATATATATATATATATATATATATATATATATATATATATATTGATCAATATTTTGATATGTATTTTTCATTATATTAATAAGAGAAAGATTATAACCTATAGTATTTTTTTAACAGTTTTCAAATATCTAATATTTTAAATTAAAAATATTAAGCTAATCTAATTCATATTGACTCTCATGAAATAAAACGTGATAAATAATAAATATGAAAAAAGTAGGAATATAATTAAATAGCGTAAGTAAAACAACTTTATGGGAAAGATTTTTTCCTTTTGGAAAATGCCTGACTTTTTGCTCTTTTGTTCTTTTTCTTCACATTTTCGAAACAAGAAGTGGAGTAGCTCATATCGAATCTCAAAATTACGGGTTCGAACTGCTAAAGAAGCAAAAATATGGGAGCTGTTAGGGAGGGGTTAGTCCGAATAATCCTTAGAGGGATTCAGTGATACAAGCTGAAAATGATTCTTGATATGTGAAGAATCTCGAGAATTGTTTTTCAACTTGATCATTGAATTCCTCTAGGGATTGTTCGGACTAAATCCATCCTAGCAGCACACACCTTTTTGCTCTTTTGATGATTCGACCTGCCACCTTGAAGTCAATGGCGGACCCAAGATTTAATGATCGTGGGTATTCGCGAAATTCAAACACGTATATTGATGTCAAGACTTTAAGGTTCTTCTTGAAAAATAAAAGCATTCAGTTATCTTTCTGTTTTACTGGGTGTATTTTTATGTTTTTCTAAGTCTTATATCAATTTTTATACATTTTTTAATGTAATTATACCTAATCTGTCTCGAATTTAACGAATGCCATAGCACAAAAATTGATCATCGATCCGCCCCTGCTTGAAGTTAGACATGTAAACCAACCCCTTAAAAATCAATAAATAAGAAAGATAGATTTACTAATTTATCCGATAAGAAACTTTTTAAAACTAGTTTTTAGACTTATTTACCCTTTACAAAAGAATTAATTGTGAAGGTAAAAACAAAATATGTAATTAATTTTATTTTGATTCTGCAAATTGATAAGTAATTTGAGATAACTATTTATAATAACATAGATAGCAATATGGGATGGAGGAATTATATTTTGAATTAATTATTTGAGAGAGACTGAATGGATATTCTGTTAGGTCAACAAATAAGACAAATATACATATATAGTGTGAATTAAAATCATACAACAAAATACATGAACGAAAAAAAAAAAATGTAAATCCAATTCCTTCGAAATCAGTAATCAATTCTGTTTTCCATAGGGCAATAGACAAGTGAATTTAATTTTTACTGTTATTTTTATATTCATAATATTATTACTTCTTTGTAGTTTTTTTATAAGAATTTTCATCGATTATCCTTTTCCAAAAAATTAGCTTAATTTATTTTTTCTCATTTTAAAAATTTTGCAAATACAAATCATCAAGAAGTTTGTTATTTGTCTATTAAGTCGAGAAGTTCTATTTTGAGAGGTAAGTACTTTCTATGAAAGATGACTCCCTACTTATAATAGTTCAAACTCAATTGATACTTCTAATTACACTTGTAACTTACTGTTCTCAGTGGTGAACTCTTCCCATTGTCACACCCCTTTTTCGTTCTTAAAAAATATACAGTTTAAGTTCGAAAGGGTTTTATTATTAAGGTGACAAAAAAAAAATTGTTCCAAAAAAAAAGAATTATTTACATTATTATTTTTTTAATTCAGAGTTGCCACTTGGCATAATCGGGTGTGCCAAATCACCTTTGGAAAATCTTTTTCGAAACGGTTTGACTCTAAAAACTGATCCGCGAACAGAGATTCCAGCTAAGGAATTCTATTGACCGAGGGGAAGGTGTTAGGCATCCCTCGATCCCGTGGTTCGACCACGGTCGCTTGGTGGAACATATCGGCTAATTCGACACTATGATGTATAAACCAAACAAAACACGTAAAACAATCAAACAAACAAATAAAAAAAAAATATAGTGTCCAGTCCGAGTTATACAGTCCCAAAAATAGAAAAATACGAAAATGTAAATCCTATTCTAAATTAACCCTAGACTAAGCTCCAATGCCTTACCCGATGCCGCGGGCCTTCATCACGATCATTTTCCGCCAACATGATACATCGAGGCATTCCCCGGTGAATAAATACAATGTGTCTCGGGGCATCCCCGACCGAATGAATACATTTGAATTAAATAAGTTAACTAAAAAAAAAAACACATTCAAAACACACATTCAAATATTCAAAGCATTCGATCAACACATCACACCTAAATTTTGCCTACTCGAACCTATATTGCCTATCCATTTCAACATATCACAAATCTATCACATTCATGTTTATTCCGAATTAAACAAAAGACAACAAAACGAAAATTAACCTACATTCACCTTTTATCAATTTCTCGATTCCAATCCCGCTAGCTTCGTTTTACCAATTACACCAAAATTACTCCAATTTGTTTCATATATCATCGAAAACACACCGTGAGCACAAAAATCATGACATCATAACGTCAACGAAACTCACCAACTACGATCACATCACACATAATCACAACAATTAAACACATTTGAGACAACAACAAGAATATAGAGTTGAGGGATGGACCTTAAACCGCTCTTTGACCAATATTATTCGACGAGATAAAGAAAACCCCCCTCCGATAACCTCGACTTAAGCTCCAACGACAAATCTCAAGCTTTCGATAGACTTAATAATAGAGATAAGAGCCGCTCCGAGAAACTTGAATAATACCAATAAAGTCTCGAATCTCCAAATCAGTCATAAAATAGTCCAAATTCAACTCTCCCGATCCGTCAAGAAACAAACCAGCTATTCAATAACTCAAATTCTGACCCGAGCAAAATAGGTCTACAATAGAAATGAAGAACCACTGGGCAAGAACACTGAAATACAGCCCGACCAGAATAAATATACTGAAACCAGAAAGTTCAGAAAAGAAACAGTGGAAAATCAACAAAGCCAGAGCTCCGGCTATCTCGGATGACGACGAAGTGGCCGGACTCCAGGAACCTAACGTTTCTTCGGCAAAATTTGTTCTAAAATAGAGAAAAAAAAAGGAGATTTGGGAAGTTTAGGGACTGGGGAAGGCGTGTTCGACGAATTGGGGCTGGTTTCGGGGAAGAGTTTTGCCAGAAAACTTGAGAAGACGGCCGGAAAATTGGAAACCCAGCAGGAAATTCGTTGATGGGCTGATATCACCCTTTTCACTTAATATCCTTCGCCATTCTCCTCTCTTTATTGTATTTTTTTGTCCTCTTTAGCTGATGTTGCTAGCTGTTGTTTTTGAATCCAAAATAAAAGAATGGTCCTTGTCCTTGTTATGTTGCCCTCCCTTAATGTTGAGTGCTGAATATGGTGATACCTGCCTGACTATTTTTGTGAAAGTGTGCATATATCTCTGGAGAAGATGATCAATGGAGGGTGTTCGTGAATAAGAAAAAAAAAACAATTGGAGTTTTCTTCTATCCCGTGAGGTGTAGTGTATCTCTAAAAAAATAAATGAGCCCTGGTCAGTGATTTGATGATGTATATATATTTCTGTTTGGCATATGGGTTTGGGGTAGAGTGACGTGGGGTAGAGTTTGTTAGGATAGGGTAGGTAGGTGTTGTTTTTTAATTGGAGGGATAAGGGTTAGGTGTCTATTTTTGTTTGGGTAGGTTGTTAGGATGAGATGTAAAGGGGTTGGGATTGGATAGAATTTGTTAGGGAGTTTGTTATTATTATTTTTTATTATTTTGTGAGGGTGTAATAACATGGATGAGGGTACATGGTAGGATAAGGTAAAATTGGGTAAATTAATCTTTCGGAGGGACAAAATTATGCGTCTACATCATGCCCCCTTTGAATGTAAACACGCAGTGTTTTCAGGCAAAGAAGTAAACAACGACACCGAATTTTGTCCTGATCATTATTCAAAGAGAGAAGTAAAAGAAAGAAAGACAATCGACTCCTATCGGACACCCTATCTACCCAAGTCATGAGGAAATCACAAGTATCTCAAAGGGTTGGAAGAGAAGTGGACTATACCGAGTTGGAGAATCGAGTGAGGTTCCATCAAGGTTCCGGTCTGCGGCTCTAACATTACATCAAAAATGAAAATTACAAGTTAAAACATAAATATAATTACAAAAATCCTATTTATACAACTTTTGTTGGCTCTTGACTCGACTTTTATCGCCCTATTCTTCAGGTAGGCTCCTGACTTGCAATTTCTTTCAACTTATTGCTTGGCTTTCAATTGTTTCACTTTGTTGCTTGACTTTTCATTTGCTTTGCTTTGTTGCTTGACTTTTCGTTTCTTCACCCTATTCTTCAGGCGGACTCCTGAAACCCAAAATTAAAACTAGAACGAAAATTATTCCGAACAAAAATTATAGTAAAGTAATATTTCATTTTTGAAAGCGCTGTCCCATTTTCCAGGAGGGTCCTGAACATAAAGTAAAATCTCATTTTTCAGGAGGGTCCTGAGCAGAAAGTAAAATCCCATTTTTCTGGAGGGTCCTGAAAATAAAGTAAAATCTCATTTTTTTAGGAGGGTCTTGAACATAAAGTAAAATCCCATTTTTCAGGAGGGTCCTGAACAGAAAGTAAAAATCTCATTTTTCAGGAGGGTCCTGAACAGAAAGTAAAATCCCATTTTTCAGGAGGGTCCTGAACATAAAGTAAAATCCCTCTTTTTAGGAGGGTCCTGAACATAAAATAAAATCCCATTTTTCAGGAGGGTCCTGAACATAAAGTAAAATCCCACGGATGTGCATTTCCAATGGTAGCTGAATTAAGTGAAGCGAATTTGCCCCTATTTCAACAAAGAAAATTTGTCAGTTAAAAACTTAGTGGTGGCTTGCAGATCTTGGCTTCTCAGGTATCTGCCCAGCACTCGTTCCTTTCATCTTTGTTCTAAATTGCTAACACTTGCCCTGTCTTGCCGCATCATCGACCCGGATCCATATTGAGGGAAGCGAGTTCTGACTCAAACAATGGGCTTCCATTTTACCATGCCTCTGAGGTGCACCCTTTTTCCAAATCTGAATGTTTCCATGAATCCAACAACCTATCGGTTGATAGACTTCCTTTGTTTCGTATTGAATTACGATCATATTTCTTTCTTGTGCTGTTCCTTGGCTTTTCCTCGTATAATTGAAAAAACTGGTAGTAAATTTTGAAATCCTTTCTCGCTTGTTTTGACACAGACTTGACTTATAATGTAAAGAAATGATGGAGACTTTTATTTTAATAAATGACATAAAAAGACAAAAAGCATGAATATGTAAATGAAAGAAAAGGGCAATGTCCCATATTCAAAAAGAAAACTTATCTGAATACGACAACCAACTCCAATGAGTATGACATGCATTTTGGATTGAGCTGCCTGATCTTCCTATCCAAACTCCCTATTTGTTGTTGAGTTCGTGCCTTTGCCGCTGAGCCGCTTCTTCAAATCCATTGGACTCATACATCACATTCGATTGACGACATCTTAAAAGACTTTCGCCAACAAATATCTTTCTTTTCACTTTTCACTTTTCTCTTGAACTCTCCATCGCCTTACGGTGCCCGTGAGGGTTTTCACCAATAAGACTCTCTCATTTTTATTTCTCTCCACTCACCATCTCCTTATGGTGCCTGCAAGGGTTTTCACCAATAAGACTCTCTCATTTTCATTTCTCTCAACTCACCCTCGCCTTATGATGCCCACGGGGGTTTTCACCAATAAGACTCTCTCATTTTTGTATTTCTTTCCTGATTTCTTATGCTGAGGGAGACAAGTGGTACCTCACAATATATCATCATATCCATTGCATGTTTAGCCTTAACATTATCAAAAATCGATCTGAACGACTTTCTTTGGTTGTAACTTGGTTTTTGGTTAAGGTTAGAAAAGATAGTAAGGGGCTCAAACGATACTTGAAGTGGGGGTGGGACTTACAACTTTTGGAATCGACTCAAACAACACATTAACTCATGCCCCAGTTTTGTTGACTGGGTGAATCTTAGATCTTTATTTGGTTGGACCAAGTCTGAAATAGGGCAGCCTACGTATCTCACTCTCGAGAGAGGAGAATCAGGTCGCACGTAGTTCCATCAGCTTGTTCTTGTTTTGATTTGATTTTAATTGATTTTTTTATTTTATTTATTATTATTATTATTATTATTATTTTTAATTTTTGGACCCTTTCTTTTATTCTCATTTCCTCGACATTTATCTTTGACTCCATTTTGATTCCAAAAGAGGGATATGAAAGAAAATTAAAACGAAGCTCAAACGGGTAAACAAAGGATGACACAATGTTTGGATAGAAGAATAAAATGCCTTCATCATATCAATCTTCAAAAATGCAAGTACTAAACATGCAATAAAATCAACAAAGGATCAAATATCATACATAATATCTTTTGACCGCATCAGCATTGATAGTCATTTTTTGCCAATTTGCCTTCAGTATCTGTCAAATATAAGGCTCCATTGGGCAACACTTTCTTTACAACGAAGGGACCCTGTTAGTTAGGGAAGAACTTGCCTTTCGCTTCAACCTGGTGAGGAAGGATACGTCTCAATACCAACTGACCAACTCCAAATTCCTGGGACGGACCTTTTTGTTATACGCTCGAGCCATCCTCCTCTGATACAACTGGCCATGACACACAGACGTTAGCCTTTTTTCCTCAATCAAGCTCAAATGTTCCAGTCGGGTTTTTACCCATTAGTCATCATCAATCTCTGCTTCTACAATGACTCGAAGAGAGGGAATTTCAACTTCTGCAGGGATGACTGCTTCTGTCCCATACACTAATAAATATGGAGTTGCCCCTGTTAAAGTGCGAACAGTGGTGCGATAACCTAGCAATGCAAAAGGCAACTTTTCATGCCACTGTCTAGACGCTTGTACTATTTTTCACAGTATCTTTTTTATATTCTTATTGGCGGCTTCTACAGCACCATTGGCCTTTGGGCAATATGGAGTAGAATTTTGATGTGCGATCTTAAACTGTTGACATACTTCTTGCATCAAATGACTATTGAGATTGGCAGCATAGTCTGTAATAATCATCTTAGGAATTCCAAATCTACAAATGATATTGGCATGAACAAAGTCCACCACAGCCTTCTTTGTCACTGACTTAAAAGTTACTGCTTCTACTCACTTTGTGAAGTAGTCAATGGCTACCAAAATGAATCTATGTCCATTTGATGCCTTCGGCTCAATCGGTCCAATCACATCCATTCCCCAAGCCACAAAAGGCCATGGAGCGGCCATTGCATGCAACTCAACAGGAGGAGAACGTATCAGATCACCGTGTACCTGACATTGATGACACTTTCGAACAAATTGAATAGAATCCCTTTCCATAGTAAGCCAGTAATAACCTGCTCAAAGAATCTTCTTTGACAAGAAATAATCGTTCATGTGCGACCCGCATACTCTAGAGTGTATTTCAACCATGATTGTCGAGGCTTCTTTTGCATCTACACACCTTAAAAGTCCCAGATTTGGGGTCCTCTTATACAAGATTCCCCCACTTAAGAAAAATCCACTAGCCAAGCGCCTAACAGTCCTCTTTTGATCGTTGGTGGCATATGCTGGGTATTCTCCTGACTGAATGTACCGCTTGATATCCAAGAACCAAGGTTCTCCATCGAGCTCTTCTTTAACAGCATTACAGTAAGCATGTTGATCACGACTCTGTATATGCACTGGATCGATGTAGGCTTTGTCAGGATGTTGGAGCATTGAAGACAGAGTGGCTAAAGCATCAGTAATTTCATTATGAATCCTTGGAATATGCCTAAATTTTACTAACACAAACTGTTGACATAACTCCTGCAAGCATTGTCGATACGGGATGAGCTTCAAATATCCGTCTCCCAATCGCCTTGAATTTAATGGACGAGAAAATCTGAATCCCCCAACACCAATAATTCGTAGACTCCCATATCAACAGCTAACCTCAAACCAAGAATGCAGGCTTCATACTCTGCCATATTATTAGTACAGTAGAATCGAAGTTGTGTTATTACCGGGAAATGTTGTCCTGATTCAGAGATAAGAACCGCACCTATTCCGACTCCTTTCATATTGACAGCGCCATCGAAGAATAACCTCCAACCTGTATCAGCATCTCTAACGACTTCATCGACACACGACACTTCTTCGTCAGGAAAATATGTCTTTAATGGCTCGTATACTTCATCGATGGAATTCTCAGCAAGATGATCTACTGAGCAATAAACCTGCTAATGTAGTTCAGTCTACCAAGAAAACTCATCACCTCCATCTTATTCTTGGGCGGGGGCAAATCCTGAATGGCTTTGATTTTTGAGGGATCCAATTCAATCCCCCAACGGCTAACTACAAACCCCAACAGCTTTCCAGACGGAACTCCAAATACACATTTTGCCGGGTTAAGCTTGAGATTATACCTGCGAAGTATTTCAAAGAACTTTCTTAAATATTTAACATGGTTGGCACGACTTTTTGACTTAATAATCACATCATCCACGTAGACCTCAATCTCCTTATACATCATATCATGAAACATAGTAGTCATGGCTCTCATGTATGTTGCTCCAGCATTCTTCAAATAGAACGGCATCACTCGATAACAATAAGTCCCCCATGGTGTGATAAAAGACGTCTTCTTCGCGTCTTCATCATCCATAATGATCTGGTGATATCCGGCATAGCAATCCACAAAAGAGGCAACCTCGTGTTTAGCACAGTTGTCTAACAAAATATGGATGTTGGGCAGTGGAAAATCATCTTTTGGACTTGCTCTGTTCAAATCATGGTAACCAACACACACTCGAATTTTGCCATCTTTCTTTGGTCTGGGAACAACATTGGATCACCACATGGGATAGCGAGCTACTCGAATTACTTTGGCTTCAAGTTGTTTCATGATTTCCTCTTTAATTTTAATACTTACATCCGTTTTAAACTTCCTCAACTTTTGTTTGACAGGAGGGAACGCGGGATCAGTTGGCAATTTGTGAGTCACTAATTCAGTGCTTAAACCAGGCATATCATCATAAGACCATGCAAAAACATCTTTATAGTCAATTAATGCTTGAATCATTCCATTTTTTAGCTGTGGCAAAGCATGTACACTGATTTTAGTTTCCCTAACATCTTCTTGATGCCCTATATTTATTGGCTCGGTCTCATTCAAATTAGGATTCGGTTTTTATTCAAATTGTTCCAACTCTTTGCTTATTTCTTCTAGTGTTTCTTCTTCATCATATTCCCCATCCTGCTTCATTACATCTTGATTAGTTTGGATTTTAAGGTCAGGCTGAAAATTCCGCATGCATGTCATGTCATTAGAATCAGCATAAAGAGAACTGTATATAAGAAAATATATATATATATATATATATATATATTAGACACGAATCAAAAGGGACATTGCATTTCATTAAATAAAAAGATAGAAGGGCTTAAAAATAGATGTCATCATAACATAAACAAACTAAAATTCGAATTACAACCCTGAAATAACTCGGATAAACAGAAAGAAAAACAAAATAAACTATCAAAACTCCCTCCTGACGGGAAGAGGAGTGACTTCCCAATTATTGAGCCGGACAACTGGGCCTATGAATCACACGTATGCTATACTGGTACCTTCTCCTGCTTCAACCATATCAACATCAATAAAAAGGTTCTGACAGTCATCAACCAATTCAACTTCAAATTCCACATGCTTCATGACACCGCTCTTAACAAATGATTCATTGAGTAGTGGCATTGGGCGAGGGAGTGACCATGTTTCCTTTTTCTTTCCTTTGGCTTTCTTCAGATCTTCAGCCGTAGGCTCAAATCCCAGACCAAACGTGCCCACGTTCTCACTCGGACATATGGGACAAACTATACCGTGCAGAGACGCTCCCAAACCCTTTTCTGGCTCAAATCCGTATTTCCAAAGTTCACTCACCATCATGATAGAAGCAGAAGACAACTGCGGTCCCGGTATAACCTGTCATTCAAGGATACGATTCACTGGCACTGTATAAAAAATTTGATAGACGAATATCTCCTCTACGTTATTTGCTTCAATAAGAGAAAAGGGAGAATCTTCGCAGACGGGCAAATCTCCTTCACCGTGAATAACCACTTCTTGCCTGTCATGCTCAAACTTAATCATTTGGTGCAGTGTAGATGCAACCGCCTTGGCCTTGTGGATCCACGGCCTTTCCAACAGCAGATTGTAAGAGGAGTCTATATTCAATACTTGAAACTCTATGGCGAACTCAACTGGCCCTATGGTCAACATTAGTTCTATTTCGCCAATGGAATTTGATTTTGCACCATCGAAAGCCCTGACACATACATTGTTGGGCCTGATCCTGTCAGCACCAATATTCAACTTTTGCAAAGTAGAAATAGGGCAAATATTTGCACCTGAACCTCCATCAATCATAACATGAGTGATGTAGAAATTTTTACACTTCACTGTAATATAAAGGCCCCAGTTATGCCCTGTACCTTCAACAGGCAATTCATCGTCTGAAAAGTTGATCCGATTGACCTCAAAGATTTTTCCGACCATTTTCTCAAGCTGGTTTATTGTAATCTCCCTAGGAACATATGCTTCATTTAATACCTTCAGTAAAATATCACGGTGCTCCTTGGAGTGCAACAACAAAGATAAGAGGGAAACTTGAGCAGGGGTTTTCTTCAACTGGTCTATTATTGAATACTCTAGCAATTTCATCTTTTTCAAAAATTCTTCGGCTTCTTCTTTGGTGATAGGCTTTTTGATAGATGACGGTCCACTCACCATTTGCTTGGTCTTTCTTAAGCTTTCAGGCACAAAGCATCTTTCTGACCTAGTCAAACCCCTTACCTCATCTACATCTTCCACTACTTTTTTCTCGTTATAGGTCATCACAGTCCGCCTATAATTCCAGAGAACCCTTTTCGTATCAAATATCGAAGGTTGGGTCACCGGTTTGAGAACAATAGGTGCTTCCAGTGCTTCTTTCACCATCAAGATGGGCTGACTCAGAGCTCCCACCACTGTCAACTTAGGTTTATCCTGACTTAAATCAACATACCTTCTGGCGCCTTGTACTGTGATCAGGGATTTCTTTGTGCTTTATCTTCTCTCATTTCTTCCCAGTTCAATGACATTGCTTTTAAAGACTCTGCTACATTCACCGATTTCTCCTCAATGGTCTGTATCTTGACAATAGGCTTATAACACCTTGAAGACTCTTTCCCATCATATATCAATTCTAACATATTGGCTTCATCATGGGTTGGCAGCGGATTCTGGCTAATGTTTGGACCCTCTGGGCCCTGGACCAGCATCTTATTGGTGTCAATTAAATCTTGGACATCTCTCTTTAAATGCTAGCATTTCTCGATATCATGGCCTAGCATATCAGAATAGTACGCACACCTTAAAGAATAATCGAGATTCCTCGGTGGTGGATTTGAAAGTCTTTCTTGAATTGGGCTTAAGACCTTCAACTTTCTCAACCTATCAAATAAGCTAGCATATGACTCACCAAGAGGTGTGAATTAATTTTTGACCGCCTTCTCTTTCTTATACTCGAGCCTAGGTTGAAAACCGGGTCTGGAGGGGTTTTGGTAATTTGGTGGAGTGAATGGGCGATTTTGTGGAACTTACGCGCGCCACTGTGGGTAAGAAGGGGTTTAGGCATATGGTTGCACGCTATATACTGGCTACGGGGGTGGTGGAATGGAATATAAAGGGTTTTGTGGAGGATAGTAATGGTGGGGAGGAATATATGGAGCTTGGGCGTAGACTTGGGCCTGGGATTGGGGATAGGGGCGAGGTGGTCTTTTAGGATAGGAATAGGTTCCACCTACGACAGTCGCCACGTCCTCTTTCTTCTTTTTACCTTCGAATGCGCCAGATCCACCTTGAATTGCTTGTGTGGTGGCTTTTAATGCAGCAAAACTCACTACTCGTCCGGTCTTGATTTCGTCCTCTATCATCTCCCCCATTTTGAGGACTTCAATAAAAGACTTTCCCATTGCTGGAAGTAAATGTTGAAAATAGGTCTCATCCTATTCCTGAATGAAAACCTCTACCAACTTACTTTCTTTCATTGGAGGCTTTACCCTGACGGCCTATTTACACCACCTTATCGCGTATTCCCTAAAACCTTCAGTGTTTTTTCTCTTTATGTTGACCAAGGATTTTTCTTCCAAAAACAGGTCGATGTTATACTGAAAGTATTGAACAAACTTAAAAGCTAAGTCATCTCAGCTGTTCCGTTTGTCGATATCTCGATCGATAAACCATTTTGAAGCCAGATCAGAAAGACTCTCGCCAAAGAAGGCCATGAGCAGCTCTTCCCTTCCTCCTGCAGCCCTCAACTGGTTGCAATAACATCTCAAGTGTTCCACGGGATCACCGTGCCCTGCATACTTCTCGAACTTTGGCATTTTAAAACCGAGGGAAAGGTTGATGTCTAGGAACATGCAAAGATCTTTGTAGGAAACACTCCTATAATCTCCGATTTCCTGTAAATTCCTCATAGCCTGTTCTAAACTTTTCAACTCTGGGCTACGATTTCCTGTTCCTCTGTTGCGACAGGTTTCTCCGTATCAAATGGAAATGCAGGCGGCTGAGTATACCCATACGGTTCATTCATTCTCAAAGTAGGCTCTGGGCACAATACTAACTATCTGGAACCTTCAATACTGGCTCATTGACAGACCTAGGAAGTCCTATTGTGGGATGCACAACATATATGGGAGTTTCATGTGGTGGCAGAGCCACGAATATCGGTGTAATCGGTGGTGCTGGCTGAGCAGCGGATCTTGATTGGGGAGCTGCCAAGGGCACACCAGAACTGCCAGGATAATAGTGTCGCGAAATGAATCCTGGTGCATGCTCAGGTGAATCAGTAGGAGCAGAGAATTGCGCCTGAGAGAGCGGTGGGCAATTAGAGATATTCCCAAGACCTTCAGGGAGCGGAGGAGGAGGCATGCCGCTGACCCATGCCCAATGTAAATCTATCAATTGTTGCCTGAGCCTTACTACCTCATCATTGTGTTCTGAACTTTCTTCCCTGTGATCCTAATCCGGGTCAATGAGCGAATTTTCAATCTTCCTGCTAGTCATGGCGAGCTTTGCTTTGGATCTAGTGAAGTATGGGTGACTAGCCAGAGTGTTGCAAACCTACCACTGTTATCTGAAATAACATGCTCATCAAAGACGACATCCGTTAGGATTGAGGCACACAACAAGAATGGGAATTACATTAGTAAAATTGTCCTAAATTTATGTTCATTTCTACCAGCTTTTGAGGGTAGCGAGGTTATTTTAACATCATCCCGATTTTTATCTACACTTATTATTATTTTATTATTATTATTATTATTATTATTTTTCTTTTCGTATCCATCTCTGTTCTTTCCCTTCTCTCGTTATCTACCTTTATTTTATCATTCTTTATGGTTTTTGTTGTTTTTTTTCTTTAAAAGAGGAAAAATAATGAAAAACAATGAAACAAAATGATTAGATCGAACCCAACAGTAGGTTGCCTACGTATCATGTTGTACATGAATCAGATCTTACGTAGTTCGGGCAGCATATGCATAAACATTACATATTTTTATTTTTATTTTTATTATTTTTTTATTTTTTATTTTTTATTTTTATTTTTTATTTTTTATTTTATTTATTTTATTATTATTATTATTATTTATTTATATATATATATATATTAATTTTTTTTTTGCGAAAACGAAAATAAACAAACAAAGAAAAGACGTAACATCATAGCATTTTGATGAAAGAAACAACAAAAGCATACAAAGAATTTAGGACCACTCTAAAACTAAACAACAAATACGGAACAACATTCTAGACCCCTAAGACGACATACGTGAAATTACTAATAAAGACCCTAAGACCAAAAACAACTTGACTTTGACTTAAAGCAGACACCACCCTACAATGACAGACACATAAAAGCTCAAACTGAATAAAGATAAGAAATGCTCTTTCAGACTGGTGCTCTGCGTGATGACCCTGGCTGAGATGGACCTGCCTCTGAAGTTCTCTTTCTCCCATTTAAACTTTGTAGCATATCCTGTAAAGACGCCCTGATATTAGGGAAGAAGCTTCGGGCCCGTATTCCTGCCTCATGAGGAGTGCACTTGGAAAGATTATTCTGATATCTTTCTACCGTCTTGAACAAATCTGCTAACTGAACTCTCAGTATTTCCGCTTTGGATCCCGCACTTTCATCCTGATGGTCGTCTACTATGCATTCGTCCTGTATTTTCCCTCTAAGCTGCGCTGGTAAGGGTTGACTGATACCCCGAGGGGTAGATTGAAGCCAGACCTCATATCCCTGAGTGTGGCCTGGATTATCCAAACTTTCTTTGAGTGTGTCCACACCTAGCTTTGTTGCATACTTCCAAAACTGCTCGCACTTGCTCTCACCTAAGGCTTGGTCCTTGAAGTACTCAACATCCTTTAGAAGATCCACTGCTGGTGGCACGTCCTGCAGCCTACCCAACTGGCGCATTACCCTAGAAGGACTGTATGGTCTAGTGCAATTGAGCCCCAACATTACTAAAGGGAGCTAAGTCTGACAACCCAACAATATTATCTTTGGTCGAAGCCACAGATAAGTCCATAAAATGTTATCCCTGGTTCTTGACTCAAGAAATTCAATCCAAGCGTCGACTCCTACGGGTAACGAGAATTTATCCAAATGCAACCTGGAGTCCATGGCTTTCACTCGATTGGGAATGCAATGATCTACCACGTCTGGTCTAACTAAAGAAGGCGCATGCAAATGCTCCATCATCCATAACTGCAATATCAGGTTACTGCCCTCAAAAAATCTCATTACCCCCTTCACTTCGGTTAAAGCCTTATATATTTCTGTTAAGATCATGGGTATAAGAGTGAACCTGCCCTTTTGATTAATGCCCTTGTCATTTTGATCCTTATGAAATAGGGCCATCACCACAGATTGCAAACGGGTATTAATACGTCTTTCTTCGAGTGGAAACACTAAAATGCCTAAAAAAGCGAGGGTGAAGACTTCAAGACGCTTTCTCTCCCACCTCTCCTTAGTCATATGAAATTCATCCCAAAATTAATCAAAACCCCGAATCTAGCGAACAAAAATTCTAAGGAAACCCACGAATTACTTAAACAACCCAAACGTATACCCTTACTTTTTAAACCACAAAACTGCAAAAATCTCACGCCAGTATGATTTCGTGCTCAGATCATATCCTTCTTGATATAAGGCAAATGCAACAAACCGGATATTTCTGCCAAAGTAGGAGTCATTTCACATTCCCCAAACCTGAACACCAAACTACTTGGATCCCAAAAGGTCAACAAAACCTCTATTAAATCTGGACGAGGGGTAACATGCAGAAGTTCCGTAAGATCACCTAATATTTTAATCAGTTTCTGCTGATCAACATAGTTAAACATTTTCCACCACCTGATTAACTTTTTGGGCACCTTGACAACCATCAGAACTCTAGACTTGGTGGACAAATCCATCCTGTAATAACACATAAGACGTTATCTCAAAAATTCGATAGGAGTAGAAGATTCCCAACCCTTGGAATTTTTGACGCAAGCATATGTCGATGTGACAAACCACATTCATGACTCCAATTTGCCGAACAGAAGTACTGAGCGAGATCAGTCTACTTGGCTAATAAATCTAGATTACGGGGCGAGAGACCTAGGCTAATAATAAGACAAAGGCCAACACAAAGATTAGCGGACCCACCGAGGGTTGCCTACGTACCCCAACCCAAGGGAAGGGAATCAGGTATGCGTAGTTCATCCAGATTGGATAATTAACAATTAACTAATAAATTGACCCTAACTTAAGAGACACAACCAAAAACAAACGAATAAAAACTTTTTGGATTTTCAACTAGACATTTCAACTAAGATTGACACCACCAATTATGAAAAAAATCTTTTTGGTATTTTGTTTTTGACCAATAAGTAGAAAAAGCAAACAAACCCCCCCCCCCCTTTTCTTTTTTTTTTTTTGAACTTACGGTACCTTGAGAAGATAAAAGCAAAACGTAAAAAAAATCTTTTTGAGTTTTTGAATCATGAAGAACAAAAGTCATAAAGAACTCTAAAATAAACTACGACACTCCTTTTGATTCATTCTTTTCGACTCACTTTTTTTTTCTATATTTTGTTCTCTTCTCTTTTTCTTTCTCGTTTTTGCCTACGCACCTTACTCCTAACAATTTTTTTCAAATCAATCCATCAAATGACCACGTTACCCTTAAAGATGCAACAGTTATTACGTAGAGATGCTTTAGAGGTGAGTCTCCTACAAAGGGCCATGTGGGTCCCGCTATGTCTCAGTACGATGCACATAAGCATGACCTAAAGGCTGACCTACGTTGTGGTTCACTAACAAGGCTGTTCGGGGGAGCGTATGGTCGATAATGACTGCTTTGCTTTCCACCTACTCCATAACACCGACGGCTCCCCCCCTAAAATAAGGGTGACTCAACTAGAGGTCGTGTACAATACGTGTACTACGGACTTGTTGCAGAAAGAAGGCCTGGGGGTAGACACATGATGACAGATATAAAAGCGGTAACAAATAGGATAAATACTATAAACAAAGATCACGAAAAATGCACAAAAGTGAAAACAATAACACAAACAAAACCACAAACAATGCTTATACACTCGTAATGCCAAACAAAGCCGATACGACTCCAAAAATAGCTCGAATTCTGAAAACTTGTCATTGTTCCCCAGCAGAGTCGCCAGAGCTGTCACACCCCTTTTTCGTTCTTAAAAAATATGCACTTTAAGTTCGAAAGAGTTTTATTATTAAGGTGACAAAAAAAAAATTATTTAGAAAAAAAAGGATTATTTACATTATTATTTTTTTTTATTCAGAGTCGCCATTGGCATAATCCGGTGTGCCAAGTCACCTTTGGAAAATCCTTTTCGAAATGGTTTGAATCTAAAAATTGATCCGCGAACAGAGATTCCAGCTAAGGAATTCTGTTGATCGAGGGGAAGGTGTTAGGCATCCCTCGATCCCGTGGTTCGACCACGGTCGCTTGGTGGAACATATCGGCTAATTCGACACTATGATGTATAAACCAAACAAAACACATAAAACAATCAAACAAACAAATAAAATATATATATATATATATATATATATATATATATATATATATAGTGTCCAGTCCGAGTTATACAGTCCCAAAAATAGAAAAATACGAAAATGTAAATCCTATTCTAAATTAACCCGAGACTAAGCTCCAATGCCTTACCCGACGCCGCGGGCCTTCATCACGATCATTTTCTGCCAACATGATACATCGGGGCATTCCCCGGTGAATAAATACAATGTGTCTCGGGGCATTCCCCGACCAAATGAATACATTTGAATTAAATAAGCTAACTAAAAAAAACACATTCAAAACACACATTCAAATATTCAAAGCATTCGATCAACATATCACACCTAAATTTTTCCTACTCGAACCTATATTGCCTATCCATTTCAACACATCACAAATCTATCACATTCATGCTTATTTCGAATTAAACAAAAGACAACAAAACGAAAATTAACCTACATTCACCTTTTATCAATTTCTTGATTCCAACCCCGCTAGCTTTGTTTTTACCAATTACACCAAAATTACTCCAATTCGTTCCATATATCATCGAAAACACACTGTGAGCACAAAAACTATGACATCATAACGTCAGCGAAACTCACCAACTACGATCACATCACACATAATCACAACAATTAAACACATTTGAGACAATAACAAGAATATAGAGTTGAGGGATGGACCTTAAATCGCTCTTTGACCAATATTATTCGACGAGATAAAGAAAACCCCCCTTCGACAACCTCGACTTAAGCTCCAACGACAAATCTCAAGCTTTCGATAGACTTAATAATAGAGATAAGAGCCGCTCCAAGAAACTCGAATAATACCAATAAAGTCTCGAATCTCCAAATCAGTCA
>NC_061111.1:252347703-252400249 GCF_002878395.1 Capsicum annuum
ATTCAACTCTCCCGATCCGTCAAGAAACAAACCAGCTATTCGATAACTTAAATTCTGACACGAGCAAAATAGATCTACAACAGAAATGAAGAACCACTGGGTAAGAACACTGAAATATAGCCCGACCAGAACAAATATACTGAAACCAGAAAGTTCAGAAAAGAAACAGTGGAAAATCAACAAAGCCAGAGCTCCGGCTATCTCGGATGACGACGAAGTGGCCGGACTCCAGGAACCTAACGTTTCTTCGGCAAAATTTGTTCTAAAATAGAGAAAAAAAAGGGGACATTTGGGAATTTTAGGGACTGGGGAAGGCGTGTTCGACGAATTGGGGCTGGTTTCGACGAAGAGTTTTGCCGAAAAACTTGACAAGACGGCCGGAAAACTGGAAACCCAGCAGGAAATTCGTTGATGGTCTGATCTCACCCTTCTCACTTAATAACCTTCGCCATTCTCCTATCTTTATTGTATTTTTTGTCCTTTTTAGCTGATGTTGCTAGCTGTTGTTTTTGAATCTAAAATAAAAGAATGGTCCTTGTCCTTGTTATGTTGCCCTCCCTTGATGTTGAGTGCTGAATATGGTGATGACTGCCTGACTATTTCTGTGACAGTGTGCATATATCTCTGGAGAAGATGATGAATGGAGGGTGTTCGTGAATAAGAAAAAGAAACAATTGGAGTTTTCTTCTATCCCGTGAGGTGTAGTGTATCTCTAAAAAAAATAAATGAGCCCTGGTCAGTGATTTGATGATGTATATATATTTCTGTTTGGCATATGGGTTTGGGGTAGAGTGACGTGGGGTAGATTTTGTTAGGATAGGGTAGGTAGGTGTTGTTTTTTAATTGGAGGGATAAGGGTTAGGTGTCTATTTTTGTTTGGGTAGGTTGTTAGGATGAGATGTAAAGGGGTTGGGATTGGATAGAATTTGTTAGGGAGTTTGTTATTATTATTTTTTATTATTTTGTGAGGGTATAATACCATGGATGAGGGTACATGGTAGGATAAGGTAAAATTGGGTAAATTAATCTTTCGGAGGGACAAAATTACGTGTCTACACCCATCTGTTCAAATCTGAGCATATAGAGTTACATGATACTTATATTGGTGGAAGGTACACTGTAAACTTCATTGAGGTACATACACACGAGGATATAATATGTATTTTGCACCAGGAAAGTTAAAGGTAGCGGAGATGAGGATGTTGCGATAGATGTGTCGTCATACCAGGAAAGATAGGGTGAGGAATGAGATTATTCAGGAAAAGATATGAGTGGCTTTAGTGGAGGACAAGATACGAGAAGATCTGTTAGGTTTGGTTCGGGCACGTGATGAGGAGGGGTTCTGATGCTCCAGTGCGGAGGTATGAGACACTAGCTATGGATGATTTTAGGCGGGGTAGAGGTACGCCGAAGAAATATTGGAGGGAGGTGATTAAGCCTGATATGGAGCGGTTACAACTTACAGAGGACATGACCCTTGATAGGAAGGTATGGAGGATGCCAATTAGGATAGAGGGTTAGGGGGTGAGAGCGCGTCGGTAACAGTAGGGGAGTGTTCTTTATTTGTGTCTGAAATTTCTTGTTCGTGGTGTTGAGTGTTGTCTATGATTTCGGATTTGAAGTTTTAGTATTATCTTGTGGCTAGCGTTGTTAGTTTATTTTGCATAATGTACAAGTTTATATACATTTATGTTTTGTGTTTGTTATATTGTTATTGATTTTAAGCCGGGGGTCTATCAGAAACAACCTCTCTTATTCACCTGAGGTAGTGGTATGGACTGCATACACTCTAATATGTCAACACTTTAATATGCATTTTTTCATCATATAATATATAACAAAGATTGCAACCTACGATATTTTTCGAATAGCTTTCAAATATCTAATATTTTAAATTTAAAATATTAAGCTAATTTAATTCAAATTGATTCTTATAAAATTAAATATGATAAATAATAATTATGAAAAAGAATGAGTATTAATTAGGAAGTTTAAAAGTTGGCATCAGTTTTGTTTAATGGAGGAATATAATTAAATAGCATAAGTAAAATAACTTTATGGGGAAGATTTTTTCCTTTTGGAAAATGCCTTGACTTTTTTTTTGGCTCTTTTATTCTTTTTCTTCATATTTTCGAAACAAGAAGTGGAGTTGCTCATATGGTAAGCATCCTTCACATCGAATCTCAAAAGTTACGGGTTCGAACCGCTAAAAGAGCAAAAAGGTTAGAGCTCTTAGGGAGGGATTAGTCTGAATAATCCTTAGAGGGATTCAGTGATGCAAGCTGAAAATGATTCTGAAGTTGTGAAGAATCTCCAGAATCATGTTCAGCTCGCATCATTGGATCCCTCTAAGGTTTCTTCGAACTAAGTCTATCCTAACAGCTTCCACCTTTTTGTTTTTTTGGTGATTCGATTCGCCACCTTAAAGTTGACATGTAAATCACTCTTTAAGAAATCATCAATAGGAAAATTAGATTTACTAATTTACCCCGTAAAAAACTTTTTGAAACTAGTTTTTAGACTTATTTACCCTTTAAGAAAGAATTAAAATGTGAGGGTACAATGAGAAAAATATAATTAATATTATTTTTATTTTGCAAATTAATAAATAATTTAATTTGAGATAACTATTTATAATAAGGAAGATACCAATATTGGGTGGAGGAATTATATTTTGAACTAATCATTTGAGACCCAATGGATATTCTGTTAGGTCAACAAATAAGACAAATTATTCACTAAGACATAAATAATAAATTATAAACTCTGCAAATTAAATGAGTCCGGCAAAATGAAATAATAAATTAAATCAAACTTCAAACATTTAAATCACTTAATTATGGATCACAACTATACCTTTTGTCTATGTAACTTTTCATGACCATTTTAATACTAATCTTTATCACTGTTACTGTGAAACTATTGTCAAATAAATATCTCAATTTGCATGCTTAATCAAATGATTTACTTCATCCGTCCAACAATACTTATGAAATATTAAAATTAAACCCATTAACGGAAGATGCAAAATAGCAACAAAAAAAAAAAATTGATACTCGAGATTTTTTTAAATATCTATAATCTATAATCTATATTTATATCTATATCTATAATCTATATCTATAATCTATATATCTATATATCTATATAATATATTAAAAGTGTGAAGGTCCTTAGAAATGTTATTTGAACTTTTTGTCCTTCACTAAAAGTCTTTGCTTTAGAAAAAATCATTTTTTCATTTTTTTTCCTATTATTTAAGAGTTAAATTTAATTAAATATATTTATGGTAAAATCTTTCCTTATGAGATGTCATCAGAATTTTAATATTTTTTTCTAATTTAATAGTTAAAAATTAATTAAATCTATTTATGGTAAAACCTTTCCTTAGTCAAAGTATTCAAATTAATAACAACTAATACTTTTTTCATTAGTTTAAAATTTCTAAATCAACTAAATTTGATTTTTAAAATGTTTAGAAAGATTTAGAAATAAATATAAAGCTATTAGAATAACAAAAATTTAAGAAACACCACATTTTTAAAAGTTTTAAGTACGTAATAAGAATGTAATCAGTGATTTTGTAAAGATTTGACTTTAAAAATAAGAAATTTTTTTAAATATATATTTATAAAAATGTGACACAAATATGGTTAAAATTAATGTGTCTCTCTTAACCTATGGCAATAAGAGAAAGAGGTACTATATGACAAACGCAAAAGTAATGATCCATCAACCAATTGAAACTTCTTATTGTAAAACATATATAAGTATATATTTATGCTTACATTATTATATGAAAGTGTGAAAGATTTTTGAAAAGTGATTTGGACTTTTACACTTTATTAAAACTCTTCGCAATAGGCAAAATCATTTAATTTTAAATAATTAAACGTTACACGTGCGAGGCACGTGCGATTAAACTAGTAGACACATATAGTGCTAAGTATAATCGTGCAACATAATTACATGAATTAAAAAATATATATATATAAATCCAATTTCTTCGAAGTCAATAGTCAATTCTATTTTTGATAGGGTAAATTTTAACCGTTACTTTTATATTCATAATATTGCGAAAATAAGGCGCTCCAAATTGTTCAAGATAGTAACTTTGTGTTTCTCAATTTTCAATATTACATCAGTCAAGTTATATTTCTCAATGGGGACAGAAAAAGGATATAACGTTATGATTCATTTTTATTTGTCATGTTTTATTTACTAAGAGTCAAATTATATGCATTTTGACAAACATTTAAATATGTGTTTTTTTTTTATCATATTAATATGAGAAAGATTACAACCTACAATATTTTTCGAATAGTTTTAAATATTTAATATTTTAAATTAAAAATATTAAGTTAATTTAGTTCGAATTAACTCTCATGAAATAAAACGTGATAAATAATAAATATGAAAAAAGTAGGAATATAATTAAATAGCATAAGTAAAACAACTTTATGGGAAAGATTTTTTCCTTTTAAAACATGCCTGACTTTTTTTCTCTTTTGTTCTTTTTCTTCACATTTTCAAAACAAGAAGTGGAGTTGCTCATATCGAATCTCAAAATTACGGGTTCGAACCGTTAAAGAAGCAAAAAGGTGGGAGCTATTAGGAAGGGGTTAATCCGAATAATCTTTAGAGGGATGCAGTGATGCAAGCTGAAAATAATTCTCGAGTTATGAAGAATCTTCAAAATTATTTTCAACTTGATCATTGAATTCCTCTAGGGATTCTTCGGACTAAGTCCTTCTAGCAGTTCCCACCTTTGATGATTCGACTTGTCATCTTGAAATTAATTAGCCTTTTAAGAAATCATAAATAAAAAAGGTAGATTTAAACTCCAGAATCATTTTCAGCTCGCATCATCGAATCATCTAAGGTTTCTTCTGACTAAGTCCATCCTAGCAGCTCCCACTTTTTTGCTCTTTTGATGATTCGACCGGTCATCTTGAGGTTAATTAGCCTCTTAAGAAATCATAAATAAGAAAGGTAGATTTACACTCCAGAATCATTTTCAGCTCGCATATTGGATCTTTCTAAGGTTTCTTCGTTCTTAGTCCATCCTAGTAGCTTCGATCTTTTCGCTCTTTTGATGATTTGTCCTGCCACCTTGAAGTTAGACATGTAATCACCCCTTTAAGAAATCATAAATAAGAAAGGTAGATTTACTAATTTACCCCGTATGAAACTTTTTTAGAACTAGTTTTCAAGCTTGTTACCCTTTAAAGAAAAATTAATTGTGAGCGTAAAATGAGTAAAATATTATTAATATTGTCATGCCCTATTTTTATCAAGGTTAAATAAAATATGACTTACAGACTCTAAAAGATTGAAATTTTGTACAGAGTCGCTGCCTAATTTTTAAAGAAAAATAAGGAAACCTATTTATTTGTCGATACGTATGATTAATGTTTTAGTCTATGAAAACCTATTGAGATTCTTTGTAAGGGTTCAAATTATCCCGAAGGGAAGGGGTTAGGCATCCTTCAGGATCCACAAATGTGGTACCCAGCTAGACTAAGCTTATCAATGAGGGAGGATGTATAGATATTTAAAATAATGTAAAAATGTATGTGTATTAAGTATAAAATAATTCTTTTAAAAAAAATAAATGTTTAAAACCATGTAAAAGTATATGTATATTAATTATATAAATAAAATCTATTGTTATAAAAGCATGTAAAAGATAATGTATAAAATGTATAAATTACATGTGAAAAAGAAAAGTATATTATAATGTACGAAAAAAAACGCATTTTAATGTGTCATGAAAAGATGGTATTTACAAGTAATATTTTTATTTGATTAGAATTATGAAAAAGTAAAATTTATTTGAGAAGAAAAGACTACATAATACGTGAATCACTTGATTAATTTGATTCTTTTATTAACAGCCTAAATTTTGCCTAAAAGCAATAAAATTATGTAAATAAAGAACATCTTCTCTCGGCACCCAAAAAGTAAAGTTTTCACTATCTTTTATTTTTATTTACAGTTACAAATGAGAAATAAACTACAAACATACAGCTCAAAAATTATGTATAAGTGTTTGATAAAGTAATAAAATGAACAAATAATTATTAAAGTCAGTGAAATTATGTGCACACATGTACATATAGATGTATATATAAAATTAGAGTTTTGTCATAAAGTGGGCTCGAATTAAGTTTTAGACTCGCCATGGCTACGAAGTAGTTGCTCGACTAGTCGGCCTTCTTAAATCGTCTTGCCAAGATATGAATCATAAAACCTTTTGTGTTATCGATGTTATAAAAGTTTCGTCATTGTCCGAAATATTTAATTTTTTACTACGTATTTATATACATAATATCCGTCTCTTATTTATGGAGGCCTCAAAAATCGACTGTAATTTTTTCATTGGCCATGTGTCTATTTTTGATATAAAATAAATAACTTTAAAAGTAAAGATCCGTCTTTTGTATTGGGGTGGCCTCAAGTATCCGACGGAGAGATAATGTCATTGGCCAATTAATTAATGGTATTTAATAACAATGAAAAATGATGAAAAATTAACAAAGTCACTGAACGTATATCAAAATCATGCATAGTAATTCAAACGATTATCAATGATTAAAATAATAAAATGACAAAAAGGTCAAAGTTAATGAATAAAAATGATGTAGCCATGACGAAGTAATTGAAAATAATAATAAATAGAATAAAATTTCTAATTGTGTAACAAAGTAATGTAATAAAATAGAAATAGTTCAAACATGATTGAAAAATGTGAACATTCACTGAGAAGTGACAATAACCATCATTAAGCATCCATAAAAAAAAGAAATACGAAAACAAATTCACATAAAATATCAATCAGCAAAACCCTTAAAAAATATAACGAAGATTGATGAAAATGGATAAAGGAAAGAAAGTCACTGGGACACAAAGTCTCGGTCATGAACAGTAAGAAAATATGAATAGCAACAACAACATTTGATATATATTTTTTGGGAGGTTTGACAAGTTGCCTTAAGATGATGTTATAAAGAGATAGAAAGTATACCAAAAGATAATAAATGAATGCATATTAAAACATTCAATTAAGAAGATAATTATAATGGAAGTTAAAAAGTTGATTAATTGAATCTACACGTTTTCTGGCCTAATTAATATAACATAAATAGATAAATAAAGAGAGAAAAATTCAAAAAAGGAGAAAAAAGATAAATGTCAATGAAAGCCAAAGAGGGTTGCCACATCACCTTCTCTATGTTTCTCATATATATATATATATATATATATATATCGATTCATGAAAAATGAATTAAATGAAAGTTTAGGTCATAAAATATATCATGTATAGAAGTTGAAATTTTTATAATATCACATACATATTATAATAGAGAAGATAATTATTTATAAGATTAATCATCAATATATTTTTCATCACCGCGCAAAGCACGGGCCTATTCCCTAGTAAATAAGAAAGGTAGATTTACTAATTTACCTCGTATGAAACCTTTTTCTTGAAACTAGCTTTCAGATTTGTTTACCCTTTAAAAAAGAATTAATTGTGAGATTAAAATAAAAAAAATATAATTAATTTTGTCTTGATTCTGTAATTTTACAAATAATTAGGAATAACTATTTATAATAACGTAGATAGTAATATGGGATGGATTAATTATATTTTGAATTAATTGTTTGAGAGAGACCCAATGATATTCTGTTAGGACAATACATAAGACAAATATACATATATAGTGCCAAGTATAATCAAACACATAATTACATGAAATAAAAAAAAATGTAAATCTTGTTATTTCGAAATCAGTAGTCAATTCTATTTTCGATAGGACACTTGACGAGTGAATTTAATTTTCATTGTTATTTTTATATTCATAATATTGCGAAAATATGGAGCTCCAAATTGTTCAAGATAACAGTTTTGCGTTTGTCAATTTTCGATATTAGATCAGTCAAGATATATATTTCATTGGTGTCAGGAAAGAATATAACTCAACGGTCAAGTATCACCTTGATGTGATCGGTGTATAATTGTACAATATTATTACTTCTTTGTAGATTTTTACAAGAATTTTCACCGATTATCCTTTTCTAAAAAATTAGCGTAATTTGTTTTTTCTCATTTTAAAAAATTTTGCAAATATAAATCATCAAGAAGTTTGTTATTTGTCTATTAAGTCGGGAAG
The DNA here is from genome assembly GCF_002878395.1 of Capsicum annuum. Classification (NCBI taxonomy): domain Eukaryota; kingdom Viridiplantae; phylum Streptophyta; class Magnoliopsida; order Solanales; family Solanaceae; genus Capsicum; species Capsicum annuum. The sequence goes on from NC_061111.1 coordinate 252,355,881, forward strand.
TTCTATTTTGAGAGGTAAGTACTCTCTATCAAAGATGACTCCCTACTTATAATAATTCAAACTCAATCGATACTTCTAATTAAACTCGTAACTTACTATTTTCAGTGGTGAACTCTTCCCATCTATTCAAATCTGAGCATATCGAGTTACATGGTACTTATATTGGTGGATGTTACACTGTAGACTTAAATTGAGGCACATACACACGAGCATATATTATGTATTTCGGACATATAAAAGTCTTTGTTATTTTATTAAACTTTGTGTCAAATCAAAACAGATTAATATTTTAATATTTATTTTTTCATCATATAACATATAAGAAAGATTACAACCTACGGTATTTTTTGAATAGTTTTCAAATATTTGTATTTTAAATTTAAAATATTTATATTTTAAATTAAAAATATTAAGCTAATCTAATTCAAAATGACTCAAAATAAAATGTGATAAATAATAATTATCAAAAAGGATGAGCATTAATTAGGCAGTTTAAAACTTGGCCTCTGTTTTGTTTAATGGAGGAATACAATTAAATAACATAAGTAATATAACTTCATGGGGAAGATTTTTTTCCTTTTGAAAAAATTTCTGACTTTTTTGCTCTTTTGTTCTTTTTCTTCACATTTTCGAAACAAGAAGTGGAGTTGCTCGGATGGTAAGCATCTTTCACATCGAATCTCAAAGTTACGGGTTCGAATCGCTAGAAGAGCAAAAAGGATGGAGCTCTTAGGTAGGGGTTAGTCTGAATAATCTTTAGAGGGGTTCACTGATGCAAGCTGCAAATGATTCTGGAGACTCCAGAATCATTCTCAGCTTGCATCATTGGTTCCCTCTAATGTTTCTTCAGACTAAGTCCGTCCGAGGGGTTAGTCCGAATAATCCTTAGAGGGATCCAACGATGCAAGCTGAAAATAATTCTGGAGTTGTAAAGAATCTCCAGAAGTATTATCAACTTGATCATTGAATCCCTCTACAGTTTCTTTGGACTAAGTCCATCTGAACAGATCCCACCTTTTTTCTCTTTTGATGATTCGACCTGTCATCTTTAAGTTAATTAGCACCTTAAGAAATCGTAAATAAGAAAAGTAGATTTAAACTCCAAAATCATTTTCATCTCACATCATTGGATCCCTCTGAGGTTTCTTCGGACTAAGTCCATCCTATCCGATTTCCATCTTTTTTGCTCTTTTGATGATTTGACTCGTCATCTCGAAGTCAATTATCCCTTTAAGAAATCGTAAATAAGAAAGGTAGATTTAAACTCCAAAATCATTTTCAGATCGCATCATTGAATCCCTCTGGGGTTTCTTCGTACTAAGTCCATCCTATCTGATTTCCATCTTTTTTGCTCTTTTGATGATTCGACTCGTCATCTCGAAGTCAATTAGCCCTTGAAGAAATCGTAAATAAGAAAGGTAGATTTAAACTCCTGAATTATTTTCAATTCCATAATCATTTTCAGCTCGCATCATTGGATCCCTCTAAGGTTTCCTCGAACTTAGTCCATCCCAGTAGCTCCGACCTTTTCACTCTTTTGATGATTCGACCCGCCACCTTGAAGTTAGACATGTAAATCACCTTTAAGAAATCATCAATAAGAAAGGTAGATTTACTAATTTACCCGGTAAGAAACTTTTTTGAAATAGTTTTCAGAATTGTTTATCCTTTAAAAAAGAGTCAATGGCCCCTCGAACTATGGCCAAAGTTGCTACGGCACACTCCAACTTTACAGGGGTCCTATTACCTCCCGAACTTAATTTTAGCATATATTTGTTACCCTTTTGTGCAGACATGACACCTTAATTACATAAAATTAGGGTCATGTGAAAATTGTTACGTTAGCTAAAAGGGTTAACAAAAGATGTCACTTTAGCTAAAAAGATGGATAAAATTATGGTAAAATTTAGTTTGGCGATTAGAGTGTGTCATAGCAAATTTGGTCATATTTCAGGAGATACTAGATGCTTAACTCTTTAAAAAAAAATTCACTATTAGAGTAAAGTGAGAAAAAATGTAATTAATTTTGTGCTAATTCTGCATATTAACAAATAATTTAAAATAACTATTTATAATAACATAGATGGAAATATGGGATCGAGGAATTATATTTTGAATTAATTATTTGAGAGAGTTAGGTCAACAAATAAGACAAATATACATATATAGTGCTAAGTATAATCATACAACATAATTATATGAATGAAAAAAAAATGTAAATCCAATTCCATCGAAATCAATAGTCAATTCTATTTTTGATAGGGTAATTGACAAATGAATTTGATTTTCACTATTATTTTTCATATTCATAATATTGCGAAAATAAGGAGCTCCAAATTATTCAAGATAATAGCTATGCATTTCTCAATTTTCGACAATATTATATTTCTCAATAGGGTGGAAAAAGAATATAACTCAACGATGAAGTGTCACTTTGATGTGATCGATGTATAATTGGACAACATGATTACATATTTGTAGTTTTGTACAAGAATTTTGACCGATTATCCTTTTCTAAAAATTTAGAGTAATTTTTTTTTCTCATTTTAAAAATTTTGCAAATATAAATCATCAAGAAATTCGTTATTTGTCTATTAAGTCGAGAAGTTCCATTTTGAGAGGTAAGTATTTTCTATCAAAGGTGACTTCCTACTTAAAATTCAAACCAATCGATTCTTCTAACTCTTTCATCATACCCTTTAGTAATTACATACGTACGATCTGATCAGAACATCATAATTATCAACCAAAAAAAAAAAGATAATCATATATTTTATCGTGAAATTATTATCTCTTATCTCAAGAACCAAACGACACCTTGAAATACATTATTTAAGTAGACCTTATTTCCAACTTTCATCCAAAATTGCAAACTCTTTTAATTCCTTAAATATATGCTCTTTATATTTCAACTACTTCAACAAACAAATATTAGTAGGACCCAAATTTTACCTACTCAAATTCTCAATTACACAAGCTTTCATTTAATATATAAAAAGATCATGTGTTTTTTTATAGTAAATAGTTCATAGTCAATATGATTTTTTAATAATTCATCTTTAAATAAAAATAACAATGATTTTTTATTTTTATTTTCATTCGGTGTTTGATACCTATATTGAAGCCCTGATTAATTTAAATTGCGCACTGCAGAGCCCATTCTGGGGTGGCGCTCCCAACAAGATTTTCTTTGGAGGTAGAAATAACTCGTCGCTAATTCTATTTTTTCTTTTTAGTAATTTTCAAAAAAAAAAAAATCATTATCGTTATTCTTCGAGTGCGCACTGCATAAACCTGCTCCTGCGAAATTGCTCCAAACCCTTTTTCTTGTTGAGAAAATGCATATTGCTATACATTTTAATTTTCCATTAAATTCTTATACATTTATAATCTAATAATATAATATGTGTGTTTGGTTGACCAAAAAAAAAAAAAAGAATTTCTGCTTGCAAAATCTTACTTGTACATGATTCTTGCATAAAGAAAAAGCAAATTGTGACAACGGATTCAGAATTTGAAAATTGTAAATTTAAATTTCGATGATATATTTTATACCTATAAATTGATTGATCCAACGATATATATTCATAACTTTATCCATAATAAATTTATCCACACAAAATTTCAACATAGACCCCACAATATTTGACTATATTTCATCAATTCATTGACCAATTGATACACTATATATGGACCCAATATTCCAACTTACCCAAATATTATTCTTTCCTTTTTTCCAGCTTTATCTACTTTCACTATCAAATATTATATGAAAGTTTTAATTCTAATATTCCTATCTTAGATCGCACCTCGATTAATTTTACAAAATATTTACCAATAATCATTCTCCGCTAATAGAAGTAGCAGATAACTCTATCATTCAATACATATATGATAAGAAAAATGATATAATGTTTTTATGCTTCGCTAGAATTTGAACCTTATATTAAAAGTATTTATCATGTGATATGAAATCTCATACAATTGACATTCTAAATAATTTGCTTAGATTTGTCAAATAAAAATCTAGGACATTATTTCCATATGGTTAGAGGATAAATATAGGTTATCTAATATTCCATTGAAAATCAACATATTTAAAATAAAAAAGAAAAATATTTTAAAATTTCATATTTAATTGGTCAAATGTAAAAAATGTAAAGATAGATTCATTATAAATTAAGAAATAATTTCTCTAATCAAGGTGGGAAAACAAACTTTATATATAAATAACATTTGATGTTGCTTAGATTCATCAAAAAAATAGGTGTGGGCGTAACTCGCTTTCAACTCCAGCCACAGAATATTTCACCATCTAATTGATATATATATCATTTTCAATAGTTCGGAGGTATAAATGTAATAAAAATTAGACAACAAGAATATAAATAACCAAAAGTATAACGAAGAGTATTTACGTACCTTTTTCAATAGTTCGGAGATATTTATAAACTTTTTTTCATTTTTGGAAAAAAAACACATTATTAGAGGGTTAAAATGGTCATTAGAGAGTGTGAATGAATCCAAATCCTAGTGGTCAAAATATTCAACTTAGGCTTGATCTTTTAGTAGGGGTGTAAAAACAAAAACAAATAGTCATATTCAATAACCCAAAAATAACTATAAAGACAAAATAATTTTTTAGAAGAAAGTAAAAAATCCTCATGATCATATATTAAAAATAATTGCTCTATTTGTTTTAAAATGAATGTCTTTTTTTTTTCGATATTATTTTAATTTCAATTTTTCACGTAACATGTAGGCGCGGAGCTACCCTTCAGCCAGGAGTTCAATCGAATACTTTTCCACAAAAAAATATACTATTTATATATGGTTAAAATTATTTTTTGTGTATATATAGTAGAAGTTGGACCCCCTTCTATTAGATAGTATATCTATTTCTGACCCCCTTTGTGAAATTCTGACTCTGTCACTGGTAACATGTTTAAGACCACAAGATTAAAAGTGATTTTTGGACATATATTTAAAATTAATTTAATTTAAAATCATAAGATTCAAAAAATTTCTTTATTTTCTTAAATTTCGTGTCAAATTAAAATATGTCATTCTTTTTTTAAATTGAGAAAGTAGTAATTAATTTTGTCTTGAATTTTCAAGATGATAAATATTTTGAGAAAATATTTTTGACATAATGACAATTAATTTGAGACAGAAAGAGTATATTTTAGACCTGAAACCATCCATTAACTATATCTCAAACGCGATTGAGCTAGAGCTATTTTACTTGGCGAGTTTTTTTTTTTTTCTTAAAAATCTTTTGCGGTTAAAGGGATGAGTTCAAATCGCGTCAATAACGTAGCATTCTCTTTCCCTCTCTTGATGTAGTTAACAAGGGACGAATGTAGAACATTACTTATACTGAAATCAGAATTTTCACTGAGAAAGTTTGACATAACAAAGTAAAAACATAAAGTCTAAACAGAATTCAACTTGTATTGTATATGTATAAACAGTAATTTAGGTCATGTATATACATTGTAATTTTTGATAAAGAGTGTTTTAATTTTGCAATACACTTATTCAAACGAGACTTCAAACCAATCGAGCTAGCAAATTTTGAATGACGAAATATTAGAGTGAGAAAAAAACCTGCTATATTTTAGGGTCATTGATATCTCACGTTATTCATTTACTCCATGCGTATATAATTATTTTGTAGTGACTTCAAACTAGTTAAATTCAGATATATCAATATCTTTCTCGTTTTAAAAAATAATATGAACCCAAATAATATTATAAAAGTCATTTAGATGAAAGTTCATTAACATCACGAGTTATGACGGGATAGATAGGATCATTTTATAAATGGAGGCTTGATATTGAATAGGAAAGCAACACGAATTTAAATTAGTAAAGATCTCAATGCAGATACTGAACATTCGATTTAAAAAAATCCGTAATATTGTACATTTTCTTTCTATTTATATCAACCACTTTTCGACGTAAATTTGAAAAAACTAACACCTCAGTATAGTTACTTAACATCAATATAGTAGTAATACATTTTGTATTTCAAGAAAAGATCAGTCGTATGTATCAGAGCTTTAACTATACGTATAATTTGGAGGAAAAAAATAAACGACAATAAACTATTATACATAGTTTTATTCTATATATATTTCTACGAAAATGTTATTTTCATATAATAGTAGATAGGAGTGTCTTGTCAACTCTTGTAGTTTTTTATTCTTTGATCTATGCTGATATTTGTTATTCCGTGCAACTCAATTATAGTATTATATGTTGTAATAACGTCTGCTATTATCTATTATTTTTGTCTATTTATCATCACTTGTACTCTCATTGCGTCTTTTTTAATCTGTTGTCTTAATCAAAAATTTTTCGAAAACAATCTATCTATCTCATATATAGAGTAGAAATAAGGTTTGCCATACACTTTACCTTCTACGGTCTATATTTATGAAACTATAATGAATATATTATTATTATTGTTATTTTTATAACTTAAATTCGTAACTTTAATATGTATATATTTTTATTTCTATTAAATAAATTTACAGTGCTCTTGTTTATCTATTGTTTCATTCTTCTTGAATTTGCTTTTTTTTTTTTTTTGGCTTTTTCTAAAAGAATTTCATAAGCCACTAACATCCATAATATTGTAGTACATTTTTATTTCTCTTTTACCAATCACTTTCTTGATCTAAATTTAAATTAGTTGAGATCTCAATATAAATATTAAATATTAATATAATAATAATATTTTTCGAAAAGGTTCAACTCATTAAAAATCTTTCAACTCATTAAAAATCTTTCATTATGTATGAAAGTCAAATAAAGATTGAATTACAAAAATCTATCACACATAATTTCACATTGTATCTTTGATTGTTTTCATAATTTGAACTCATAATCAAACCACAAAAATCTACTACATGCCATCTTATTTTTGCAAAATATCACTTTCACGATAAATCTGTGATCATCACATTGTATCTTTTACTGTTTTCATAATTTGAATTCATAATTAACCACAAAAATCTACGACATGCCATCTTATCCTATATTTTTACAAAATATTATTCTACTATGAATCTGTGACTTCCTGATCATCATACTACATCTTTGACTAAAATCATCACATGTATTTTTGACTATTTTCATAATTTGAACCAATAATCAAACCACAAAATATACTATATGCTATCTTATCCTATATTTTTGCAAAATATTATTTTCACCATAAATTCGTGATTTTGTGATTATCACATTGCATCTTTGACTGAAATCATCACATTGTATCTTTGACTATTTTCATAATTTGAACCCGTAATCAAATCACAAAAATCTAGTACATGCCGTCTTATTCTATATTTTCGCAAAATATTATTTTTACCATAAATTCGTCACTTCCAAGTCATCACATTGTGTCTTTGATTGTTTTCATAATTTAAAATAGTAATCAAACCACAAAAATCTACTACATATCATCTTATCCTATATTTTCGCAAAATATCATTTTCACGATGAATTCGTGACCTGATCATCACATTATATTTTTGACTGTTTTCATGATTTGATGTCATAATCAAACCACAGAAATCTACTACATGCCATCTTATCCTATATTTTTGCAAAATATTATTTCCACGATGGATTCGTGACCTACTGATCACAACATTATATTTTTTATTTCTCTAAAACGTTACGCTTTCTCTCTCTACCTATACATATACTTGTTTCTCTATATATATAAATATATCAACTTTCTCTCTCAACAAAAATCCAAGAAACTCACACTTTTTGACACCCTTTTACTTCATCAACAACACGCCCTCCCCTTTTTCACTCTATAATACAACCGTTTTGCATAAAATCCGATCGACCACCTCGAAAATCGTGCCACTTAATTTCGTCAATCAAATTTTCGAAAATTGTGTCACTTACTTTCATCAATTAAATTCTCGAAAATCGTGCTACTTACTTTCGTCAATCAAATCCTCAAAAATCGTGCCACTTACTTTCGTTGATCAAATTTTCGAAAATCGTGCAAATGAGATACCTGACAGCTTTCACCGACAACTCCATTATATATTTTCTAGCATAAAATCCAACCAACCACCACAAAAATTGTGCCACTTACTTTCGTCAATCAAATTCTCGAAAATTGTGTTACTTATTTTCATCGATCAAATTCTCGAAAATCATGCCACTTACTTTTGTCGATCAAATTTTCGAAAATCGTGCCAATGAGATACCTGACAGCTTTCACCGGCAACTCCATTATATATTTTCTAGGATAAAATCCAACCAACCACCACGAAAATTGTGCCACTTACTTTCGTCAATCAAATTCTCAAAAATTGTGTCACTTACATCAATCAAATTCTCAAAACTCGTGCCACTTACTTTTGTTGATCAAAATTTTGAAAATCGTGCCAATGAGATACCTGACGGCTTTCACCGGCAACTCCATTATATATTTTCTAGCATAAAATCCAACCAACCACCACGAAAATCGTGTCACTTACTTTCGTCAATCAAATTCTTGAAAATTGTGTCACTTACTTTCATCAATTAAATTCTCGAAAATCGTGTCACTTACTTTCATCGATCAAATTCTCGAAAATCGTGCCAATGAGATACCTGACAGCGTTCACTGGAAACTCCATTATATATTTTCTTGCATAAAATACAACCAACCATCACGAAAATCGTGCCAGTTACTTTCGTCGATCAAATTTACGAGATACCTGTCAACTTTCACCCAAAACTCCGTTATATAATTTTTTTTTTCTAAAATGCCTTCATTTTTTTAAAAACATTGTACAAAAAAACAACCCCTTTTTTTCTCTCTGTATATATATATACGCACCTATACATACATGTTTAGCTCTTTCTCTCTCTATATCACCACTTTCTCTCTCAACAAAAACCCAAGAAACTCACACATTTACGCACCCTTTTACTCCATCAACAACACCCCTTCCCCTTTTTCACTCTATAATATAGTTGTTCTGCATAAAACCCAACTAGTCACCTCAAAAATCGTGCCACTTACTTTCGTCGATTGAATTCTCGAAAATCATATCACTTTTCGTCGATCAAATTCATGAGATATCTGACAGCTTTCATAGACAACTCCATTATATATTTTCTTGCATAAAATCCAACCAACCATCATGAAAATCGTGTCACTTACTTTCGTCGATCAAATTTATAAGATACCTGACAGCTTTCACCTGCAACTCCGTTGTATATATATATTTACTTTTTTTTTAAAAAAAACCTTCATTTTTTAAGAACATCACCAAACACCACCCTTCCCCTCTCTCTATATACACAACTATACATACATGTTTAGCTCTTTTTCTCTCTCAACAAAAAACCAAGAAACACACATTTACACACCCTTTTACTTCATCAACAACACCTACTTCTTCTTTAGCTAAGTTTTTATGTGGAAGTTACTTTCGTTGATCAAATTCTCGAAAATTGTGTCACTTATTTTCGTCGATCAAATTCATGAGATACCTGACAGTTGTCACCAACAACTCCAATACATATTTGTTTGCATAAAATCCTACCAACCATCACGAAAATCGTGTTAGTTACTTTCTTTGATCAAATTCACGAGACTCACAACTCCTATATATATATATATAATTTTTTTTTCCAAACAAGCCTTCATTTTTCAAAAACATTACCAAAAAAACTACCTTTTTTTTTCTCTCTCTCTATATACACCTATACATACATGTTTAGCTCTTTCTCTCTCTATATATATCAGCTTTCTCTCTCAACAAAAACTCAAGAAACTAACACATTTACACACCCTTTTACTTCACCAACAACACCCACTTCTTCTTTAGCTAAGTTTTTTGTAGTTGAAGTTGGGGTTGGTGGGGTGGGGGTGGGGTGGGGTGGGGGGTTCGAATGTAATGGGTGGAGGATTTTCTTCACAGCTATTTCCATGTCTTAACCCGGCAGTGAACCGGGCAGCTGAACCGGCTGAAGTAATCTTAACTGGCGGTGGTGAACCGGATCTTGATGATACACTTGGTCATTCTTTCTGTTATGTAAGGTCATCGAACCGGTTTATTTCTCCTACAAATTCAGATCGGTTTATTTCACCTTCTAATTCACTCCGGTTCGATAGTAAACCGGCCGGTTCAGTAGAAACCGGGTTCAGAGCTATTTCAGGTGCTTCTGTAAGTGCAAATAGTTATACTCCTAAAATTGTTAGTCAACTTGATGATATTTACGATAATGCCACTGGTACTGGTAGTAGTGGTGGAGACACTAGTAGTGTTGTAGGTTTTGGTGGTGCTAGTGCTAGTGGTAGTGTTGTTAAGGGTAGTGTTGTAAATGGCTTTGAAAGTACGTCGTTGTTTTGTGCATTGCCTTTACAGCCGGTTCCCCGTGGCGATGGTGAACCGGCTGGTTCAATGGAAAGAGCATTTTTTATGTCCGGTCCGATAGAGAGAGGTGCTCTATCTGGACCGTTAGATGCCCCCGCTAGCTCGGATGGAGCTGGCGGGGGTGGAGGTGGAGGTGGAGGAAGGGATGGAGTTCCCTTCTCAGCTCCATTAGGTGGAATGTATGTAAAAAAGAGGAGAAAGAAGGGTATTTCGGGTATTAGGAAGGCATTTTATAGGAGGCCGTGGGTTGTTCCGGTGAGGAATTTTATAGGGAGGAAGGAAATTACGGGTGGTGGAAACTGTACTCGTGATTCGGATGTAGGGAGTGATAGTAATGTACAATGGGCGTTGGGAAAAGCCGGTGAGGATCGTGTACATGTAGTCGTATCGGAGGAACATGGATGGCTTTTCGTTGGGATTTATGATGGGTTTAATGGTCCCGATGGACCTGAATTCTTGATGAGTAATCTGTACAAAGCAATGTACAAAGAATTAGAGGGTTTGTTTTGGGGTAGTGAAGATACTAGCAATCAAGAAGTGGTCGTTGAGGACTCAAATGAATCAAATTCGAATCAAGAACCTAACCCCACGAGTAGGGGAGTAGGAGAAAGTGAAAATGAAGTTAATTTGGAACAGATAGATAAAGAGTCGGAGAAGAAGGTGACGTTTCAATCAGGGGAAATAGTGGTTAGGAGGAGGAGATTGTGGGAATATTTAGAAGAAGCTGAGGCCGAGGATGGTCTTGATCTTTCAGGTTCGGATAGATTTGCATTTTCAGTAGATGACGCTTTAAGTGTAAATAGTGCAGGTTCAGCAGTTAATAGGAGGTCGTTGTTGTTGTCGAAGTTGAAACATGGATTGTTAGTTAAGCATAAAGAGAGTAAGAGGTTATTTCCATGGAAATTCGGATTGCAAGCTAAAGAGAAAGTTGAAGTAGGCGAGAATAGAGTAGAAGAAAGGACTAATAGAAGCGAACGGAAGCGTAAGGTGGGTCCGGTTGATCATGAGTTGGTTTTGAGAGCAATGTCAAGAGCTCTCGAAGTTACTGAGCTCGCATACTTGGATATGACAGATAAAAATCTTGATCAGCATCCTGAGGTTGCATTAATGGGTTCTTGTTTGTTGGTTGCTCTGATGAGAGATGAAGATGTGTATGTAATGAATGTGGGAGATAGTCGCGCTATTGTGGCACAGTACGAGCCTGAGGAGTTTAGTTCTAGTTTAGAATCAAGAGGTCCATGTATTAGTGAATTGGCTGTTGAGGGTATTGTTGAAGAACCTGAAGTTGCCGTCGATGTGGAAAATAAGGTGATGAATGATATACCTATTCAAGATGCTAAGCTGACTGCCTTGCAATTGTCTACTGATCACAGCACTAGCATTGAAGAAGTAAGTGTCTTTGGTTTCTTTATTTGTTGTCAATGGGTTGTTACTGGTGTTTCATTCCATTTTTGAAGTTTGATAATCGAGTAAGAATTATAACATTCTTCTAAGGTACTGAAGTAATATTTTTCTCAGTAGGAGTTATTAAACATCAAATAGATCAATTAATGCAACTTAAAAGCTGTTTCCTTTATCTACTGCTGCTCCAAACCTAATGCTCGTCTTGCTCATCACCGGCTTTTGCTGGTCTAAGATCATTGAATATAATAAGTCATGCAATTTCATCATAATATCATTCTAGATAGGAACCTCTGAAGCATAGAAGTCTCAACATCAGTTTCCTGCTTTAGTTATATGCAAAGCTGTTTCATATGGGTGTCTGCCAAACTGGAGTTGGTTTCATCTCGTGAGCTTTTAGTAGAAGTTTATTGAACCGTCGTTAAATTTTAGGATTTGCTGTGTTTTTGCTGGTATAGATGTTTTAGAAACACTTATCTCTTTTATCAAATGTGAGTTTTCCAGATTTGATACAAGCAGCTGTCTGGATATCCGTCGTTTCTAGTACTCTTTTATCCATCTAAAAAAAATAACGGGTTGAGGAAGCTTCCAGTAAGCGTCTAATATAACTGATCAAATATAGTTTCTCATGCGTTGGGTACCTTCTCTACTTGTAATACCTATCATATCGGATGCATTGTTGAATTTGTTACAAACAGATTACTTGTTGAACTACTTGAGGTTTTAGATATCTATTAACATTCTTTTGCTTTTCTTTTATTCTTTGTTTTTATCCCCACATCTCTCCTCTTTTAAGCGAACTGTTGTTTGTAGTCGAATACTGGTCACAGATTTCCGTCAGCTATGAAATCCATGCATTAATGTGAAGTTCTCAACCTTCTTATGCTTTAGTGTTGGGGCAACGGGGGTGAGAATTAATAGGGCAATTTTCTGAATGCCAAGTGCATGGGTTCTTTGTCACGTGAATTCAGCCCTGTATAGGAGGAAAACATATCTCGAAATAGCATGAGAGTAAAATCTACTTTTATGGATATCGCTAAATAGGAAAAATCTAACTAAGAATCTAGGAAAACATGTAAAGAATAGTGTCAAAATTCTTCCCTAATGATTAGGAAAAATGACAAATTTGGCGTCAAACTAAATCCACGTGCACCTTAGCCTAATTGGCGTAATGCCATGCAGCCATAATTGGCTTGATTGTCACGTGAATTCAGCCGTATTTGGCCATGCAAATCGGTTCTTGTTTTGTAAGTAGTTTCCTTCCTTCTCTCTCCCTGTTTCTCTTTTGAAGGTTTCTGGCATATCCTTAATGCCGAAGAATACAACCTTACCAGGTTAAAAAAAAAAATGAAGATTAGAGACTTGAAGCTAAAGATATGTGAAATTTGAAAATAAAATCCCCAAATTATGAAATCAAGTGCTAAGAATCCTAATTGATCTTTATATTAAAAATTTAACGGATTAATGCGAATTATGATACACTTAAGTGTTTAATTCAAGAACTTAGATCAAAAGGTAATCTGGAGTCTAGAATAGGGGTGGGCATAACTGTGGAACTGAATAATCGAATTGAACCAATTTAATTTGGTTCTTCGTTCGGTTTTGTTTTCGGAAGTTCGGTACTTTGGTTCGGTGTCCGGTTTACGAGTAACGGTTCTTTTATTAATTAATTTTAAAAACATTTTATATTACATTTAAAGTCGCTCTCATGTGACCAAGATGTCACGAGTTCAAGCCTTGGAAACAACCCTTGCAAAAATGTAAGGTGAGGTTGCGTACAGTAGGCCCTTGTGGTCGGGGCCCAGCGCATAAAGGGAGCCAAACTTCCAATAAAAAAAAGGAACCAAATAGCCAAAATAATTCAGTTCGGTTTTTCGGCCCACTCCTAGTCTAGACCCTATTTCGAAGAAATCCGAGACAAGAAATAAGACTAATTACCTTCTTTAATTTACTTTAATAGAAATCAAAAGTATCAAGTTAAGAATTAATCTTTAACTCTTAAAGAATTGTTCTTATAAGGTTGTAAGATAAATTCACAGTCTATCACACACAAAGGAGTAAAGAAGAGAAATCTCTCAAATAATATTAATTGTGTCTTATCAAAAATAACAGAATCCACCCTATATATAAGGAAAACCTATCCCAAGTAGAATGAGGTACAAATCTACTTTAATGGAAATAATTAAATACCAAAAAATCTAACAAGGACAACATGTAAAAAAATAGTATCAAAATTCTTCCCTAAAAAATAAGAAAAAATGACAAATTAAGTCCACGTGTACTTTAACTTAATTGGTGTATTGATTCTCACGTGAATTCGGCCCTATTTGGCCATGCAAATTAGCTCTTGTTGAGCATGGAGATCCTCCTTTGGGCCTCCAAAATTCAGATCCTTTGCCTCTTCTTTGAGGCTCAATATTTCTCCTCTTGGGCTTGGATTTGGACTCTGAAATATGTGTAGTACCCAGCCCACTCGTCGCCATTTTTCTCTGGCTCATACTTGGGCTCTTCTTCATTAATTAACATACTCTTGATTTTCAATTGAAGCTCGTCACCCTTAAGCGGAAGTATGCCACCATCGATGCTATCAGAGGTTGTTTCCAATGATCCTTCCGTTCAAAAGAAAAGTATCCGACCGAGTTGAGGCTGAGAGGATAGCCAGTACTCTATCTGACATTGTTTCCCATCCAAATTAAGGCTCCCGCTCGTAATGTTAAATATACTGTGAATAGGGTGAATTAACATGCTTTTTAGACTGGTTAAGCAATATGCTTGTGAACCTCCCTCTCAGCCAACCTACTGTGGGCTATGTTACTCGGACTCGGCGGTTTTGCCGCCGAACCCATCTCGACACGAGACTGAGGTGGGTGCGGGTGCTTCCGTCGTCTCCGATTTGGTCAAACGATTTCGGAGATGTTGACCAAATTAATCGGCGACTTACTTGAAAAAAATCCGACCAACAATCACCGGAATGGGCGAAACAGAGATGACGTTGTCGATGTGCCACCGCCGTCGTCGTCCTCGTCCTACCTCAGTCGTCGTCGTCAATCATCCGTTTCTTCCCACCTCAGTCGGCGTCGGCGTTGGCATCACTGTGTCAGTTCAGCCGGTGTTTTATTTGTTTTTGTTAAATGGAGTACATACTAATATTAATATTAATATTAATATTAATATATATATATATATATATATAAATAAATAAAAACAATCAGTGTATGCTTTATTTGACAACACTAGTTCGGTTGATTAAACTTCTTTATTTTAAATTCTTTATGATATACTTTGACAACAGTATACTTACTTTGACAACAGTGTGTCGGTTAGAATTTTAATTGTACTTAATTTTTTATTTTTTTGGTAAATATACGTGAGTTATAATTTTGGAAAAAGTTTCTAATACTAATACTATTACTCTATATTTATAATATTTGATTATTTTGGAGCCGAATCCCCGCACCTGTATCCATACTCAGATCCGCACCCCCGAATCTTAAAATTTATATTTTGACGAATTCGACTCTCGGATCCGCACCCGTCTCGGATACCCGTACCCGAGTCCGAGCAACTTAGACTGGGGGTGGACTGTGGGGGGTCGATGAACCACTAAAATTTTATAATTGCATCCTTTTTTCATATTGCTCTTTTCCGTGTCAGATCTGTAGTTTCTAGTTTTTATGGTGTTTATAATGAAATTAGTTGCATTAATTCCTTTGAGGTTTGTTGAAGGCTCATTTTGTGGCACACTTAAGGCTTGAAGTTTGGCGAAGCCTAGGTTGTGCTTCACTTCGTTTAGGTGTCTCTTTATAGTGTAGGCACCAAGGTGCTAAGATGTGTGCCTCATCATGCATGAGCTGTCTTCAAAAAACAATACTAGACAGTAATATGCTCGGTAATCTTATAGATAATTGTTAAAAAATTCTATGAATGTTCTCCCTTGGTCCGATTTTATGTTATATTTGGGCGTTGAAGAAAGAAAATAAGACTTTCGAAACTTTTGGTCTAAACAAACCATAGATACTTGCGACAATATATCATTTCATTAAAGGTAAAATGAAAAATTTAAAGTTTAAATTATTCCTAAATATAGAAAGGTATCAATCCTTTTAGGATAGACTAAAAAGGAAAATGTATCACATAGATTGAGACAAAGGAAGTATTTATTAGTGAATTCAAATAAGTTAAAAATTTAACATAAAAAATCAGCCAATAAAAGTTAAAATAATGACTTATAAAGTTGGTGGAAATTATTTTTACTTCATTTATTTTGCTTAATTATAGTTGTCTATTGCTTGTTAAATTTCTCCGTGTTTGTATTTTAATTAATCAGGTTCTTAGACAGTTTGTTTCTTGTAACAATCTCCAGGAAATCACTAGAATTAAGAATGAACACCCAGACGACAGCAGATGCATTGTTAATGGTAGAGTGAAAGGCCGTCTAAAGGTCACTCGTGCTTTTGGAGCAGGCTTCCTTAAAAGGGTTCGTCATTTTCTTTTCTCTCTCCATCCTCATTTGCAATCCTAAAAATCCCCCGTTTTTGCATCAACTTGCACATTTGCTTATTCAGGTCCTTGTTTTACATTAAAAGTTGTCGCCTATTTCCATCTTGTGCTATTACATAGTTGATATGTCAGATACTGACCTGCACGTTTTTTCTGATCCAATTAAATCTATGTATGTATGTATGTCTGCAAGGTGGAACGATCTTTTTCTGTTTTCCCTAGCAACTACTGTTGTTTCCGCCTATAGTTACTCTGAATATACAAAGTTTGCCAGACATCTGTTTATTTGGGCGCATCATGCTAAAGAGTTGGATGCAGGCCGTTGCATGTGTAGCTCGTAGATTTACTTGCTTGTTTCCAGTCAGCCTAATATTTTGAGATGTGCCGATGCAGCCTAAATTGAATGAGCCATTGCTAGAAATATTTCGGAACGAATATATTGGGGATGCTCCTTACCTATCTTGTACACCCTCGCTGCGACATCATAAACTGTGTCCCAAGGATCAATTTTTAGTGCTCTCTTCTGACGGCTTATACCAATACTTCAGCAATCAGGAGGTTGTTTGTCGTGTTGAGAATTTCATGGAGAAATTTCCTGATGGGGATCCTGCTCAGCATCTGATTGAGGAGCTCTTATTCCGTGCAGCCAAGAAAGCCGGTAAATTTTCTTTCTAGTTTTTCTGTGGAGAGTTTACGGTATTAAGTTGCTGTTGATTTTGGCTGCACAGCCTGAGGTTTTGACATGAAAATTACATTTAATTTTTCAGACTCGCCGTCATCTTTCCTTTTTTTTTTTTCCTTCTCATTTAGACCATTCTTGTATTTTGTTACCTGAACGTCTAGAGCTGATAAATCACCTAGCAGTTTCCTTCTCTTAAAAGTTCTCCGTCTCAATCCCAAATTAGAGATAGGCTATGTGAATTCTTTGTATCTATTCTGGCCTATTTCGTCATTCTGAATATTTGTTGTTGTACGAATTGAAAAATTCTTTGCTTAAAAGAACGTTAAAACGATAATGCTGTTATCCTTCTCAAATGTCACCAAACAATTGCTAGTATGAAATAATTTCACCACTGCTAGTTTATTTCTAGCAAACAACAATTATTTGAGTTTTAAGATATGCCATTTTTAAAAGTTATGGCAATAAAAGGTTACAAAAGCTATTTAATCTAAACTATGACGTAGAAATAAACTATCGATGCTAAAGTATGTGCATTTCCAATTATATAAGTTTGTATCTTCCCCAAAACTCAAGGTATATGCAAATCAAAATAATAGTTTTAGTCGTCCTCAAAAAAAAAAAGAAGTGTTAGTGCTGCAGGACTCTGATCTTTAAATAATCGGGAAGTCTTGAACCTTCATCCTTGTGCCCAAGTCATGTCTTCCTAGTAATAGATAACTTTTTCCGAGGTTATATTTCAGAAGTTTTGAGTGCGATATTGTTGTTTGTTATTCATGTTGGCTACGTTGCAGTTGAGAAGCTATCTGTACCTTATTTTAATTCTTTTAGATAAAGAAAAAGTAGGTTATATCGGTGTGGGCTATGTTGCGATTCATGAGCTTATTGTCAGTCTCTTTAGGTTTGCTCCACTTGCATTCCATAGCCAGTTGGTTTACGCATTTGCATCTTAAGTTATTACGATAAATTCAAAGGATTCTATTTTAATTCCACGTGACGTCCTGTTTCTCCTCCACACCCTCTCTTAACTCCAAATGATTCCATTATTCTCCATTTTACGTTCCGAGGCACTAGATCTACTAAAAAATTTGGCTCCACCTCCATTGTAATCATAAGTTATTCATACTGTAGCATCTTGTTTCTCTACCAGTTCATTTTCCGTCTTTGTGGCTTAGGTAAAACCAGTGTTCAGGAATGCGCTAGCATCATCGCATTTATGTGAAGCGATGCGAGCCCCTCTCGTTGTGTGTGGCTGATGCGAGAGCGCATCATGTTGATTTTATTTTTAGGGTCAATTTTAAATTTTAAAAAAAGAGTCTGTTGCGGTGACTGCCACTGCTGCAATTTTCTAAGGTTAACTTTGAAGTCCACTGCTGCGACTTCTTCTTCTTCACTGTGAGACTACCACTATTGCGACTGCTTCTTCTTCACTGCGTCACTTCAATGATTCGCTCTCATCGCGTCATGCTTCCCTTAATGCATGATGCTTCCCTGAACACTGGGTAAAACTATGATAACAAAATCATTGATTTCATGTTTGGTCTTATACTGTCCTCTTTAAATGACTTGTTTCGGTTACAAAACTGCATGTTCGTAACTGAATGTTAGTTTTATCTGCAGGAATGGATTTGCATGAACTACTGAACGTCCCCCATGGAGATCGTAGGCAGTACCATGACGATGTTACTGTTATGATAGTATCTCTCGAAGGAAGAATTTGGAAGTCATCTGGGAAATACCTCTGAGTTGTGTTCATCATCTTCTGGCGATATGTATTCCATGTATAGCAATGCTGCAATTTTGATCTCTTGCTCCGGTTATACCCTCGACAACACACCCAAAACTAGTGCTAGATATACGACATGGCTCTCGCGAAAGTAGAAGTTTTGTAGTTGGGATTGCTCAGAACTGGATCTTTTCATTTAGTTTCTTCTTAGATTTTGCATAGTTGGATTTTTTTTTTTTTTTTTTTTTCCCCCCCCCCCCCCCCCCACCCCATCTACCCTTTGTAATCTTTTGAAGGTGGATTTCCATTTTCCACCAATGTGGTTTACATAGAAGAGTACCTTGTTGAATCCTTGTGTAAAAAAGTCTTTTACAGAATGGGGTAAAGAGAAAAGGTTTACCATATGATATGGTCCATATCTTTTTGTACTGATTGCAGTATCTCTACGATCGATACGGTAAAAACTTACTTGCATCTGGTGCTTATACCAAATCAATGAAGGCTAGTCGCTCGTTTTTAAGTGATATGCCTCACTTCAATATTTAGGATTGGTACGGTAAAAACTTACTTGCATCCAGTGCTCATACCAAATCAACGAATGCTCATTTTTAAGTGATATGCCTCACTTCGATATTTAAGTCATCCAATGCTAGTCGCTCACTTTGATATTTAATTGTTGACCATCGCTGATATGCGCGGTCTTTTTAAGTGATATGCCTCACTTTGATATTTAATTGTTGACCATCGCTGATATGCGCAGTCTTACCTAGCATTTTTGCCAGAAACGATTTTCGATGCAACTCGTGTCCTCCTAATCACATGACAACAACTTTACTAATTACTCCAAGGGTCTCCTTAAGAAAGATTATCTTTACACATCTTTACGCGTGTTGGATTGATTCGTATTTTATGAGCCAAACACGCGAGACAATGTAACAAACTTTAACTAAACATCACCTTGCTCCGATATCATCTTCAAGCATGTGACCATCTTATCTAAAAGCTTTACGAAAGCAAATTTCTTTCTGTTCGACGATACGGGAAACAATTTTTAGTTACTACTTTATTATCTTTAACACCTTTCCCCAGTTGAACATAAGGCATCCAAAAATGCAACAACAACAACATACCCGGTGTATTCCCACAGAGCGGAATCTGGGGAGGGTTAAGTGTACGCAGTCCAAACCACTACCTCAGATGAAGTAGAGAGGCCGTTTCCAAAACTGCAAAACTAAAAAAAAATCACATGAGGCAACAAGTCTTGTCTTGCACTTCACTTCCTCTCAAACAATTCCACCGTCTTTGTACAAAAGATTACAACTTTTGGTACAAACAATGTATATGTTTCAAACTAACATCACCATACTTGCTTCTTCAATACAAAAAAGAATTAGATTTAACATAAAGAGCGAAACTAGAAAGAAAAACGCGCCACAATTCAGAAGGCTCACGGTGAAGGGTGTGAGGGATCTAGCAGTTGTCTAATATGAGTTTCGACTTTCTTCCTAACCGAGGCATTAGGGAAACGTTCAACTACTTCAGCTGCAAACGAAAAGATGAGAGCTTTCCTCGCAGTTTCAGTATCAATACCACGTGCCTTGAAGTAAAATAGTTGGTCCTCTTCGAGGTCACTGATTGCAGCACCATGGGAACACTTGACATCATCGGCAATGATTTGGAGATTAGGTTTGACATTCACAGTTGCCCGAGGCTCCAAAAGGAGACTTCGTGTAAGTTGCCCTGCATCTGTCTGCTGCGCATATCTGCAACGCCATTTGAAATTACACAAATCTCAACACACTAGATAGACAATAATCAAAAACCACGGACAAACAGTATGCAGCATCCGAATAAGGTGAACTCTCTCTCAAGTTTGCACTACATCTCTTATCGACCGCTGGTTTCATTCGAATGCTCAAGCAAGTCAAGGGAGGAAATCTATGTTGCTCGGACTCTTCAAAAATGCCACCAGGTGCACATCTTTTGAGGATTCGACACGGGTGAGGAGGCATTTTTGGCTAGTCGGAGCATCATGGGAGGAAATAAGATAAGGTTTCTCCGAAGTTTGCATCTCTTTATTGATAAGACCAAACTTCCAACCGTTGATACACCAGCTTTAGTTTTCTAATCATTACCCGACTGAAAATAGAACAAATTGAAAGGATGACCATAAGACGCTGGTCAGGTATGTCAGATCGACCAGTTGGCTATCGGATGCAATCATACAGATACTAATCATAGGTTCAGTGAGTATTTTAAGAAAACTGTCATGAAGTACCAATGTCTGCTTGATATGCGCAGAATAAGAAGAAAGAGTCGAGAAAAGCTAGGGATTTGAGGACCATAACTAGCTAAAGACACCTCATCCATCGACCAGTTGACTAGATTTTAGAGGCTGCTAACTTGCACCCATGTCGAGGATGGAATATGGAACTTTTGTCGCCAGAGTGAAATAATTGTAAAAGCATTTTCGATCAAAGTAATGTTGGGCCCCTTCCAAGAAAAAAGCTTCACCATATGCATAGGACATTCTTTCTCAAGAGTTGTAAATAATTTAAAACGAGATACACACAGGCAAACATGAACTGGAACAGACTACGATAAGATCCAGAACAAGCTAACGAAACAATATGAGTACCTTTAAATGTTCCCACTGGTGATTTGCAGAATAACGAGTCGCTAAAATAAACACCAAACGGGAGACAGAATACAATACCTATTGACTTGAACGTTTCCATCAAAAACAGCCTGTCCAGAAGAATGGGCCACAATGCACTTATGGATCTGCTGAGAGACACCTCGTGGATGATCTAAGACTAATCTACTGTGTAGATCTTGTGTTTGATCAGAAACACACATATGAAACGTCGATAACTCAGTAACCGTGTCTGGACCAACCTGCTGGATGTGAATATTGTGCCTGCTCAACTTTCCACCAGTGCTTACTTCTACATGCTCGTATTTGCTAGTTGATTCCTGAAAGTAATCAACTCGACGATGAAGCAAACTTAATCTGCCCAAAAGACAAATAAATAAAATATCTGAAGCTGTTACAGAGGTTCCTAAGGAATTTCTTAAAGCTACTAATAAGATCATCTCCTGGAACAGGAAAAACATACGGTTCCCTCGCTAACTCTGCTCAACAACAACAACATACCCAGTGTATTCCCACATAGTGGGGTCTGGGGAGGGTACAATGTACGGAGTCCATACCACTACCTCCGAAGAAGTAGAGAGGCTGTTTCCGATAGAACCCCGGCATTACAGAATCGAATAGAAAAGAGAAGGTAGATATCAGAATCAACAAGCTGCAGTCAAGCAGGGAGCGATATTCATATTTCACAGCTCAAACAAAAAATTGCTCATAAAAGAATTACAGTATCACCAAGGACTACAACAACAACAACAAACCCAGTGTATTCCCACTTTGTGGGGTCTGGGGGGGGTAAGATGTACGCAGTCCATACCTCTACCTCTGATGAAGTAGAAAGGCTGTTTCCGAAAGACCCCCGGCTCAAGTTACGAGATATCAAACAAACACATAGTACAGCACAGAAGCAGATGACATAACATAGATACTGCCGCCATAAGGAATATAAAACAGAGTAAAGCAGGAATGCAGGAATATAAAGCAGAGGAAAGCACACAGATTCGTAACAAACATAGAACACGGAACACGGAACAGAACATTGAATACGGAATCATACCAGGAATACACCCCCACCAATTACCTCCCTACATTAGCGACCCGAACAGGCCCTAATCCTCTGCCGTAATTCGCGTCTTCCAGACCTTCCTATCTAGGGTCATGTCCTCGGTAAGCTGTAACTGTTCCATGTCCCGCCTAATCACCTCACCCCAGTACTTCTTCGGTCTACCCCTACCCCGTCTAAAACCATCCAACGCTAGCCTCTCACACCTACGGACCGGGGCATCCATGCCCCTCCTCTTCACGTGTCCGAACCATCTCAATCGTGCTTCCCGCATCTTACACTCCACTGAAGTCACCCCAACCTTCTCCCGGATAGTCTCATTCCGAGCTCTATCCCTTCGGGTCAGTCCACACATCCAGCGCAACATCCGCATTTCTGCCACCTTCATTCTTTGGGTGTGGGAGTTCTTAACTGGCCAACACTCCGCTCCATACAGCAAGGCCGGACGGACTACCACCCTATAGAATTTACCTTTAAGCTTGGGCGGCACCTTCTTATCACACAGCACCCCCGATGCAAGTTTCCACTTCATCCATCCCGCCCCGATACGGTGCGAGACATCCTCGTCAATCTCACCGTTACTCTGGATCACGGACCCGAGGTACTTGAACTTATCCCTTTTCTTTACCTCCTGCGCTTCTAGCCTCACCACTACCTCATTCTCTCGCCTTACGTCATTAAACTTACATTCCACATACTCTGTCTTGGTTCTGCTCACCCTGAACCCTTTAGACTCCAGAGTTTGCCTCCACAGCTCTAATTTGTCGTTCACACCCCCTCGCGTCTCATCTATCAGGACTACATCGTCTGCAAAAAGCATACACCACGGCACCTCCCCTTGGATACGCCGCGTTAACACATCCATTACTAGCGCAAACAAAAAGGGACTAAGAGTAGATCCCTGATGCAATCCTGTCAGGACAGTGAAATGCTCTGAGTCTCCTCCCGCCGTCCTCACCTGGGTTTTCGCTCCCTCATACATATCCTTAATTACTCTGCTATATGCCTGCGGTACTCCACTCACCTCCAAGCATCTCCAAAGCACCTCCCTGGGGACTTTGTCGTACGCCTTTTCTAGGTCGATGAACACCATGTGCAAATCCTTCTTCCTTTCCCTATATTGCTCCACCAACCGCCGTACCAGGTGAATTGCCTCCGTCGTCGAGCGGCCGGGCATAAATCCGAACTGATTTTCCGAGATAGACACTATCCGTCTCAGCCTCACCTCGACCACTCTCTCCCAGATCTTCATAGAGTGACTCAGTAACTTAATCCCCCTATAGTTATTGCAACACTGAATGTCCCCCTTATTCTTATAGAGGGGGATCATGGTACTCCACCTCCACGCCTCGGGCATCTTTGCTGTCCTGAAAATTTCATTGAACAATGCAGTCAACCACCTTACACCAGCCTCTCCAACGAACTTCCAAAACTCCACCGGTATCTCATCCGGCCCCGTCGCCCTACCCCTTCGCATCCTGCGGAC
Source organism: Capsicum annuum (assembly GCF_002878395.1). Taxonomy (NCBI): domain Eukaryota; kingdom Viridiplantae; phylum Streptophyta; class Magnoliopsida; order Solanales; family Solanaceae; genus Capsicum; species Capsicum annuum. Next base: position 252,379,789 of record NC_061111.1, read on the forward strand.
TGCCTGTCTAACCTCGTCTACCTTAAAACGTCTACAATAGCTAAAATCCCGACACTCCCCTGAGTGCTCCAGTTCCCCTAACACAATAGCTCTGTCCCCCTCGTCATTCAAGAGCCTATGAAAGTACGACTGCCATCTCTTCTTTATGTGGCCGTCCTCCACCAACACTCTACCGTCCTCCCCCTTAATGCACCGCACCTGATCGAGGTCACGACCCTTCCTCTCCCTAGCCTTAGCGAGTCGGAACAACTTTTTCTCCCCTCCTTTCCCCTGTAACCCTGCATACAAGCTCTCAAAAGCAGCCGTCTTAGCTGCCGTGACCGCTGACTTCGCCTCCTTCCTTGCTAGCTTGTACTCTTTCCTGTTTACCCGCTTCTCCTCTTCGTCCTTACTTTCCACCAACTTAGCATACGACTCTTTCTTGGTCTCCACTTTCTTCCCCACCTCTTCATTCCACCACCAATCCCCCCGATGATGTCCGGCCCGGCCCCTAGAAACACCCAACACCTCCCTTGCATTTTCCCTGATGCACGCTGCCGCCCTGTCCCACATATTATCCACGTCCCCCCTACACTCCCACACCCCCATTCCCGCCAACCTCTCCCCTATCTCCCACGCATTCACTGGCGTCAAACCGCCCCACTTAATTCTCGGTCTACACTCCTTACTCCTCCTCTTTTTATTCTTCTTCATACCCAAATCCATAACCAAGAGCCTATGTTGGGTCGAAAGGTTCTCACTCGGGATGACTTTACAATCTTTACACAGCGCCCTATCCCCTTTCCTAAGCAACAAGAAGTCAATCTGGGTCCTGGCTACCGCGCTCCGAAAAGTGATCAGGTGGTCGTCCTTCTTCGGGAAGCCCGAGTTCACCACCACCAGCCCAAACGCCCTCGCAAACTCCAATAGGGTCGCCCCCTCTTCATTTCTCTCCCCAAAACCAAAACCTCCATGCACATCCCCAAAGCCTCCCGGTAGCGCCCCGATGTGCCCGTTGAAATCCCCTGCTACCACAATCTTCTCCGAACTGGGCACGCCTCTCACCACGTCCTCCAAGGCCTCCCAGAACCGCACTGGGCACGCCTCTCACCACGTCCTCCGAACTGGGCACGCCTCTCACCACGTCCTCCGAACTGGGCACGCCTCTCACCAAGGACTAGATGTGTTAATTATTAAGGTGCATAACAGCATCATCTAATATAATGACCACATCTCCTGGATGTTCCGCATAGTGCATACAGAGAAAGGAACAGAAATTCATGCGGAAATGACAAGAAAACACTATTCTTAGTTTGCTTTTTGCTTTTTGGTTTGATCTAAGAGTGAAGAAGGAATTGGAGCCATTTGTTATTAATCACTTAATAAGTATTTTCCTTTTTTATTAGTGCAGCCCGGTGGACTGAGCTCCTGCAAAATATATGGGGTGCAGGGAGTGGCCGGACCACATCGTGCCTTATGTATGGAACCTTACATTGCATTTATGCAAGAGGATGTTTCCGCGGCTTGAAACCTTGACCTCCTGGTCGCACGGCGACAACTTTTACCATTGTGCCAAGGCTCCCCTTCATAGTCCAAGCATTGGTACATACCCAGTCTCAACGTTTTCACCAAAATAAAAATATTCTTTTCTCATTTTTGTTCTGTTGCTTTTTGGTGGAAGCTTGATAAACCAAAGCAGGAAGCTACATCAAAAGATGAATCCCTGAAGAAACTTGAGGAAAGCCTACAGAACCTAGAGACTAAGCGGAAGAAGCACATTAACAAAACACAACAGGATAAGATTAAGGAATTGCGAAAAAAATTCAGCTCAAAGACACCAAAATATATGGCCAATAGAGAAACAACTTTCACAGCTATCAGAGAGGACGAAAGGGCAGGAAGAAACGTGTGCCAGTCTGAAACAGGCTTCCTTTAATCGAATCATATTCAGGTTACTCACACAGTCACACGTGATGATTGAGCTTTGTTCTATGATAACAACAACAACATACCCGGTGTGATTCCATTCGTGGAGTTTGGGGACGGTAAATTATGCAGACCTTATCCTAACTCGTGGCGGTAGAAAGGTTGTTTCCGAAAGACCCTCAGCTCGAGTAACGCACATCAATAAAGGGCAGCCCCGTGCACTAAGCTCCTGCTATGCGCAGGGTCCGGGGAAGGGTCCGACAACAAGGATCTACTGTGCGCAGCCTCACCTTACATTTCTGCAAGGGGTTGTTTCCAAGGCTTGAATCCGTGACCTCTTGGTCACATGGCATCAACATTACTAGTTACTCCAAGGCTCCCCTTCTAGTAACACACATCAATGCAGTTAAAAAAGAAAAACACAGAAGTAAAGAGGACATAGCAAATAATAGGGGAAGCATAACATCTGAAAAACGAGGAATAACGATAACCAAATAATGTGATAGCCAAAGCACAGGAAATAACGAGTATAAAAATTCGTAGGACAGGCAACTACGAGAAAAATGCTACTATTGTTGGTATGAACAGGGAAACCGGTAAAGTGCACCAAAGTACTACCAGGCCTACCCCGCTGAGAAGCGAGACAACGCACAACTACCTACTAACCTTCTACCCTAATTTGCAATCTCCATAACTTCCTATCTAAGATCATGTCGTCAGTAAGCTAAAGATGACCTCCTCAGCGGGAATTTGCGTACCTTCACTTCACATGCCCGAACCATCTCAGTCTCGCTTCCCTCAACTTGTCCAACACAGAGGTCACTCTCACCTTGACTCGGGTATCTTCATTCTTAATCTTACCTCTCCTAGTATGCCCACACATCCACCTCAACAGCCTCATTTCCTCCGCTCTCATCTTTTGAACGCGAGAGTTCTTAACCACAAACACGCTGCCCCATACGGCTTTGTTTTATGATCTGTGCATTAATATGGCAATGCTTTGCATATTATTATGAGTTTTACTTTTAATTTTTGTAAAGGTCTCAAAGCAGCGCAAGATGAGGCAGCCAAAGCAATTTGAGTCTGAAAGCCTAAACAATAAGGTTCCTTGAATTGGCCGATACCACTTTTGTTCGCAGAAATTTATATATAAGTCATTTCCATATAGTGAATTCTAAAAGATCTCATTGGATATTCCACAAGTTCTCTTCTTTTTTTTTTTAGAAAGTAACATTTCTATTCAACAAATTTATATGTTTTATGCACACAGAAGCAGGTAACGGATCTGACGAACAAGATGTAAGAGCGAGAGGAATATTTTGAGTCGCACTCTGACATCCTCCAATATAAGGTTCTCAAGCATATACAAGGTTGAAGTTTAGCATCAAATTACCAAGACACTTAAAATGATATGGTATTTCCTGTGTTTTCAGGTCGAGGAGCGTGAGTAAAAACTGAAAACAGTCGGACAGAACGCAGAGGAGCACATTCTACTCCCTCAGAAGGTTTGTTGCATTTTATCTACTGTAGTATCGACATTTCAAGAGCAAAATGTAACATCTTTTGTGTATTATGGACTTGACTTTTCCTATGAAGTGACATTGAGCAGCGTATTTTAAGGAGCTCAATTTTTTTGAATCGCCAGCGGCCGGGTAAGTTAATGATCTAAGTTGCTGAAGGGAAGGGACTCTGTCCAAATGGAAGTGGTTGTCAACAAATAGTAAAACCGAGAACAATGGTGCTTTGCCAACTTCAGTATATAGACCTGAAGAGGTCTGTCTTCAAGAGGCCAGAAGGAAGCAGTTGTTTAGAAATGATGAAGTAGAAAACAACGCGTGCAATTGCCATCACTGCTCAGAGGCCATTGATTCGTAACAAAACGAGCAGAGAACCCGTTCTACGAGTTGAGAGGGACAGCAAAAAATAGCTAAGTAGCTCCGAATCTCCAAAAATGTTGCTGCACCCGTATCGGATCCTTCAAAAATACACTATTTTTGGAGGATCTGACGTGCACGCATTGACATTTTTTGAAGAGTCCGAGCAAAATAGAAAAAGAGTATCTGCTCAAGATTCAGAGAAACCAAAGAAACCAACTAGGATTCTGTTGTCTTCACAACTCAACTAGATAATAGTGTATGTTTGATTGGTTCGTGGTGCACTATCTATATGCCATTTCAAACCTGGATTTTGTTGTCTACACATCTAATGCAACTTGGTAGATTAGTCATTAGTTTTTGTTCTATTTATTTGGCTGTATGCCGTGTTTAAAAATCAATCACGTTTTGTGTCGTATTTTCTCTTCGTTCGAAACATGCATTATAGTAATTCTGGTCCCTAACAGCTGATCATTTGTACAGGAAATTTTAAGAAGCTGGATGATGATCGATCTAAAGGACTTCAGAAGAATCAGATACTTGTATGGGTGGGGGGGGGGGGGGGGGGGGATAGTAGAATTCAGGAAATAACGCGTAATCCCTCTCAACAAATTCTCGCCGGCAACTAATAACTAAAAACGATCATTATATTGACAATGTAGCATTTTAGATTTACCCTTGTCTCTCAGAAACTTTCAAAAATTCACACAAGACAAGTAAGGAACGATGCTCCTTATTCCTTATTACAGCTGGATGTTGAAGATATCTATTGTTCAAAACGAATAGTTTTTCCTCCATTTCTAGCTCAAAGTCTACATAAAAAGTTAAGGAAATGAATGGATCATGATGCAACTCCTCCAAAGTTATGTAAGTGAAAATAAGTTGCGAATTGAGTTACGTCAGAACTTTAAAACAGGTCAAGTAGATAAGCAGATAAGAGTTCAACTCGCTCAAATTTACTTAGGTCAATGAGTTGATAAATGATTTATATCTCAAATATTCTAAATCAAGTTACAACAGATTGTTAAGTATAGTTACGCGTTATGGGTCATCCAAACACATCAACTAAGTGAGCTTACTGAAGTTTGGACAAATCTACCTGAATTAAGGTTATGATTCAATTTGGTCAAAGTTTACTTAAATCTGACAAGCTAGATTTAAGAAATACTGAGTTATAAATCAATAATTCAGCTCGACTAAGCTTGAACGAGTTGATCCATGAGTAGATACTATTTTCGAAGGTAAAAACTGACAGTCTTATGAAACCTAAACAGCAGTGGTGTAAGTATTTGTGACCGTCCATTGCTGTGTCCAAATGTATAAACTACAGCAGTGCAATCTGTTGGTTAATTTTGTCAGTAGTAGTGAAGCATAACGAACTAAACAGCTGTGAGTTTCAAAGTGTCCCACGTGAAACTATACATGAAAGATATTCATTCGCAGAATTTTCTTGAATTATGCATAATATATCAAACTCATTTTAGTCAAAAGAGAGCATGATTTACCTGCTGAACCCAAGACTGATTCTGAATATAAGAATGGCTCACATTTGCACCTTCCCCAACAACAAATTCCATAACGGAATTCGTCCAATAACATTAATCCCCATCTCCACCAACACCGTCGGATTCGAAAAAGGCAATGCTTTCACCTCCTCATCACTCCCTTCAACACTAATATACCTCAAACGCAACGGCTTCTCAACCTTACACCCTTCTGGAAAATACACTACCACTACATCAGGTGTACCTACACCATTAAGTGACCAAACAAATCTCCTTTAAAACTAAACTCATATTCAGACACCCTTTTCCTTAAACTCTCCAAATCTAGGCTCAACAGACTCCCAACATAAACCCCACTAGGAAACTCATCAAACTTACACAAAGAATCAATTATATAACCATCACCAATCGAAAGTGTAGGCAAAAGGGTATCTAAAGATACATCCAAACAACCCAAAGATTGAATTTTCACAAAACAATTACAAGTTTTCAATTAAGATACACGCATAAAACTACACAATAAATGAGATATCGCCGAACAATGTAAATAAGAACAAGTTTACCTGCTGAACCCAAGTCCACTTGATATGAGCAGCATTGAAAGACTGATTCTGAATATAAGAATGGCTCACCTTCGCTCCTTCCCCAACAACCACTTCCATAACCGAATTCGTCCAGTAACATTTATCCCTATCTCCACCTACATACTCCTCAACTATACTAATCTCACCTCCTTTCTCCACCAACACCAACACCCTCGGATTCGAAAAAGGCAACGCTTTCACCTCCTTATCACTCCCTTCAACACTAACATACCTCAAATGCAACGGTTTCTCAACCTTACACCCTTCAGGCACATACACTAACACTACATCAGGTGTACCTACACCATTAAGTGACCAAAACAAATCCCCTTTAAAACTAAACTCATATTCAGACACCCTTTTCCTTAAACTCTCCGAATCAACACTCAACAGGCTCCCAACATAAACCCCACTAGGAAAATCCATTAACTCATCCAAATTACACAAAGACTCAACTACATAACCATCAACAATTACAACAGTAGGCAAAAGGGTGTCTAAAGATTCATTCAAAGAATTCAAAGACTGAACCTTTTCAGTGTTTGGAGGTTGAATTGGCTCAATTCTTGAATTCTTGATTAGTGAAGTGTCAGTGAATCTAAATGGCTCATCTTTACGAGATGGCCATTGTGTGGACAAAAGGGTGTCTGAGGAAGTGTTCCTTAGCTTTTCAAGCGGTGGAGAGGAAGTTGAAGGTAAAGAATCTTCAAGATTTTCAGCTATTTGGAGTACATATGGATCAGAAAGTGCTGAAATTGGAGGGCATTTTGGTCTAAATTTTGAATTTTTTTGGGTTATTTTTGCTGTTCTTGATGGTGATATGGATAAAGAGGATGGTGGTGCAGATGGGTTTGGAGAGAAAGTTGGTGAAAGAGAACAAAGTGCCATTGAAATTGGTGGAATTTTTTAGCAAGAGTTTTTGAGTATTGATGAAGGTGAAACAAAGGAGGTGCAGATTGGTTGGCAATGATGTAAATAGTTGTTGGGGTTGAGGTTAATTTTGTCTTTTGGTTGTGAACTTAGTTGGGCCTACTTTCGGGTCGGGTAAATGTTAAGGGTCATAGGTCAAACCGTGGAGTCAAGTCAAATCAAAACAAGAAAAATGGATTTGTGGTTTGGTTTGGTTGGTGGAACAAAGGAGGTGAAGATTGGTGCCAATGATGTAAATAGTTGTTGGGGTTGAGGTTGAGGTTAATTTGGTCTTTTAGTGTGAACTTAATTGGGCCTATTCTGGGCGGGGTCAATGTTAAGGGTCACAGGTCACACCATCGAGCCAAGTCAAATCGAAATAAACGCAAAATGAATTTATGATTTGATTTGATTGGTTTAATGCTAGAAGTAATCGATGAAGGTGAAATAAAGGAGGAGATGATTGATGGCCATAATGTAAATAGTTGTTGGGTTGAGGTCAATTTGCTCTTTTGGTGTGAACTTAATTGGGCCTATTCCAGGTCGGGTCAATGACTTAAGGGTCACAAGTCAAACCGTCGAGTCAAGTCAAACTGAAATAAGAAAAAGATGCACTTGTGATTTGATTTGGTTGGTTTGACGCTAGAAAAAAAAGAAATCGATGAAGTTGAAATAAAGGAGGAGAAGATTAATGACAACGATGTAAATAGTGTTGGGGTTGAGATTAATTTGGTCTTTTGCTGTGAACTTAATTGGGCCTATTTCGAGTCTAGTCAATGTTGAGGGTCACACGTCAAATCTCTAAGCCAAATACAAACCGAAGAACCAAGTCAAATCAAAATAAGAAAAATGAACTTGTGATTTGATTTGGTTAGTTTGACGTTAGTAAAAAAAATTTGATCGTTTTTGATTTGATTTGTTATTAACAACAAAAAGAAGTCAAATGGAACGCAAATAGAACCCAAAAATATTAATTATAATTTACTTTGAGTGATGATTAGACCAGCTATATTGTATGAGACGAAATATTTTTCTGTCAAGAACTCTCATGTTCAAACAGTGAAAGTTGCAAAAACGACAATGTTGAGGTGAATGTGGTGATCGAAGAGACAAGATTAAGAATGATGAGATACGAGACAAAGGTATTCTACCCCATTGAATATTGTACTACTCTAGATTTGCGTTATCGCGTTATCGGAGCAGAGTTAGGAATGGGTATTAGCGTACACCAACCACTTTTCACCGATTAGAGAGACCATCTTTAATATATTAAAAAAAAATATTCATATGATATTTTGAGACATTACAAATATTTTTAGTTCTAAATCACACAATCTAAATGTTTCTTTTATTACATTGTATCTTTTCTAAATAGGATCTGAAGTTTATGAGTTTAAATATACATTAATAAATAGATTCAAAGTCGAATATTTATAGATTTAATGAATTTTTTAATACATATACAAGATCTGAACGAAAGTCATTGGGTTCACGTGAATTCAAACTTCTAAGCTAGGTCCGTCCCCAGCTCTACATGAACTTTTCTCCTATGTTACATAATACAGAACACTTCAATACCTGAAAAAAGAAGCGTAAAAGGCGTAGAACCTAAGATTTATCACTACATTGATAAAAACATAGGCACATCGTCACGCATGGTGCTAGTTCGTTGGTGTTGAACTTCATTCGACTTTCACATGTACGATCGTCACCATTTGGTACAAAATGAATTTTGATTAGACGAGGGAGCAAAAAAAGTCTTGACTCAAAATCGGCCTGCCCGGATATCTCTGTCAATATGATCTGCGTTGAGGGTCCCTGGAAGTTCTCGAAAATCTTCATTGAATACAGAATATGCACTGCAAAGGAGGACACAAATGTTTGAGGATAACTATATTTAGAAACAATCGCGTACTATTTTTAAACGCTTTAGTAATCGAAGTTAGAAAGCAAAATGGAAACAAGATAAGCAGATTCTGTAGGCATTTCAATACGCGGATGTAGAAGCTTGGAGGGGTGTCAGATTGAGGACCGTCTAGAGAGGACAAGGTTACAGCATAAACGAGCTGAACAGAAGTCGTACTGAAACAAAGTTACAAGGCAGTAAATGTGCTTCTAAGTGGCTTCGACGAAATCTATCTTCTCATCACAAATTATGAAGAGAAATTGCACTCGCACAACAGAAAATCATATCAAAATCACGTACCTAAGTTCTCCTTGCTTCCGATGTCCAAGATTATAAAAGATGAGGCCAAACCCAGTCGCCAGTAACTGCATTAAGTTAAGAAAAGAATTAAAAGTACTACTACGCTCTTTTTCCAAGAACATACAGGAATTCTTCTCCATGGAGCTGATTTCTCAAATTGAGAAGATTAAGCAATTTTTGGCTGTCTTAGTAGTTCACTAAATTGCGCGGACTCTTCAATTTCGATGCCGCACCCAGGCCAGATTATCCAAAAATACACTAGTTTTGGCGAATCCGATGACATTTTTGAAGAGTCCACGCAACATAGGTAGTTCATAACTCTTTGTCATTTTTTAGATTTACCAGCACTTGTGTAGCGAGTATAAGAGTAATAGGCATATACAAAGTATTTAGTATATATTAAGCTCTCGAAAGAAGTAAACATTAATCCTTTTATGTATCAAATTCGTTTAATCATTTGTAACTCCTTGTACATAGATTCTGGGTAATTCCAAAGCTGGTTTCAAGGTAATATAAGCAGGCAATAAATAGCAGAATTAATGTGATATTATCTTCCATGCAAACTTGACTTTTATCGAGGAATAGAAGTATCAATTTCAGCAGTACCGTCATTAGTTTTCACCACTTTAATCAGAGCACAAAGAAGCCAGCATTATACAACATTATCCGCAAAATGAACAGTTCAGTCTACCGAAAGCTTACAGAAAGACAGGAAGTGACTCATAAGAAGCTATTAGTCAGTCCGGGACTTTATTTTCTTTTTAAATTCAATAAACCCCATCCCCAAACAACCCCTCTCTCCTCCCCTAGGCGCCAACAGTGGCTTTTCCACTTCCCCCCGTGCTGACCAAACACAGAATCTCTTGGTCGGCAATAACAGATCACCCACTAGAGCAATCCTCCCTTGTCAGTCTGTGACACTATGGCAATAGACAGCTATTGACCCGCATACATGTTAAATGTTAATACAAAGTCCAAATACTGTAAAACAAAGTAGGATTCGCGCCCCAATATATTTTTGTCGTACTCCTGTCTAACTATTTAAAGCCCAACCTATGCCCCTAAGCATATGTACATTCAGTCTACATTATGGGATGCTCTTCCTAGAAATTACGGAATCATAACACAAATAGATCTGCCATATATATCACAGCAAATGATTGACGAAATGGCTGAACTTACAAATAAAGGTGCAACACCATATCTTCGCGCAATAGAGGCCAGAATGAACCAAGTCACAATCATAATCCAAACCTTTAGACTGACGGAGAAAAGTACCATCAAAAGCATATCTACAAACAATTGAAAAGGGAACGGAACAGGTTAAGAGGAATAAGCAGATAGTATTATGTCAACGATAAGAAATGTGAAAACATCTAGTCAAAGCTTTACCTGGAAATTTCAGTCTATCACGTAGTATATGGAAAAACTTCCTCTTCCACTTACTAGTTGATGGGGGTAACTGAAACCTCTGTTTATAAAAACGGGAAGAATAAAACTTGTAAATGATTGCAAAATGAATAAATGAAAGAAACACAAAGTATGCACATTGGAGCTGGAGTCAAGGTTCGAAAACAGACAACAACTGAATTTCCTATACATTTGCAGCATTTATTTACCACTCACCAGTTCATCATCATCGTCATCATCAAATTCATCACGAAAATGCTTAGGAGGTGGCTTTGGTTTGAAAGCAACTATTAGTGAATCTACAAAATATGAATTTCAACCTTGTTAAATTAGAGAAGAACTTTCATTGATTATGATCTAAAAGAATAAGGATGAAAGTGTGAAAGCGGAACAACATCCAAGATCAAACAAGAATAGCCAAGAATTACACATGGAATTAGCACTCTTTAACAATTGAAACCACAGATATATTTTATGTTGTTTGATCAAGATTTTTTGAACAGCACCACTAGAGGCAGATTCAATAACGAACAGAAGAAAAAGAGATCAAATATCATGATACCTCTATATTTCACATGCATAAAATCTGTTGCATAGTGCACCAAATGTGACTAATCAAAAGAAAGCTAAAGAAAATAGTAAGACAACCAACCAAAAATACAGGAAGCAAACAGTGAATAGGAGATTCATATAGAAAAGTAGCTTGAGCCATCCCAAATACCCACACAGATCATGCACACAGAGTCATTTCTTTTTCCACCGTGCAAGCAGATCAAACATCAAGGTACCTCTATATCTTTTTTTTTTTTTTGGGGTAGGGAAGGGGGGGGGGGTAACCGTGGTGTCCGGGCCAGCTTGCGCGCGCCCCGACTAAATCCACGGGATACCTGTCACCTCCCACCAGCAGCAGGTACCAGGTAACTCTATCTACAGTCCAGAGATGGAAAGAAATCACCTAGTGTTTGTCTCTGTTGGGAATTGAACCTAGACCGCATGGTGCTCATCCCACTTCACTGAACTACTAGGCCTCTATATCTCACATACAGAAAATCCTCCCCATGTATAGTTGTTACAGTATAATACGCAAAATGATTATATCAACTTTGATAAAAAATTTGCACCTCCGTTGTTGAGTTGGACTACTTTGTCATCTCCATTTTCACTATCATGCAATACATTTCCTCGCAGAACAAGTTTTAAATTTTCGATAGGCATATTTCGATTCCCAGCAATCATCTTTCTCAATTCATGTACCTAGATGCCACAGAAAATGTCAAAGCATATTCAAATCAACTCCAGGAATTTAAATCATAGGCATCTAAAATGACAGTTGACAAGATAATCCTGAACAATATCATTTCATGCATTTCCACAACCTTTTTCTAGTGATTAAAAAATAAACCAAGAAACTAAAGAGATATTTCTTTAATTTTTTTTTATTTTTTTTAATTTTTTTGCAGAAACTCAAATGACTTTAGGTATCAACAACTCTTCATTCCAATTTGTTGTTTTTCTTAAAATAGAAATAGAGTGTGGACTTTAAGTCCATATTACTTTCTTACTCGTCTTCCTTGTCCGCTCTCATTACTCTTTAATTAGTGTAATCCTGATTAGGTTGATATAATATGAACCATAGCTGTTTGAGGCAATATGCACTCTCATCACCCCTTTAAGTTCACTAGATTTGCCTCAAAATTCAATTCACTATTTTGCAAACTTCTTCTACAACTATCAGAGCATTTATTTAAGGGAAAAGAAAGAAAAGACTTTTCAACATTGTTCTCAAACTTCATAATTTGCACTAGTTCGCCATCTTTCTAAGAAAGTTTAATCATTGGAAAATAGCTTATTATTAATTTTATTTTTTAAAAAAAAAAACTCTTTCCTCAATGTGCCTCGAACTAGAAACATCATCATGTAATCAACTAATCAAATACACCTCAATTCCAAATCAGCTTTGGGCCTACGATGTGAATCCTCTATATCCATTACACTCTTCGAGTTCATTCCAATACTTAATATATTGCCTTAAACTTTTTTTTCAATGACAGTGGTTGTCCAGGCCAGCTCTCGCTCCTTTGACTAATTCCACAGGATACGAGATACCTACCACCTCCCACTTACATCAGATATCAAGTAATTTTATCCACCGGGGCTAGGAAATATGAGAAGAAATTTGCCTATTGTTTTTGTCTCTACTAGGATTTGAACCTACGACCTCATGATTCTCAACCCACTTCATTAGCTACTAGCGCCACCCCTTGGGTGCATATATGTATCCTTTATTTTATTTTACTTTTTAATAACCATGGTTAGATCATCGTTGTTGTATGGGGCGGAGTGTTGGCCTGTCAGGAAGTCTCACATCCAATGAATGAAGGTGGAAGAGATGTGAATTGCTATCGCGGATGTGTAGGTTTACTAGGATTAGAAATGGGGTTATTCGAGATAAGGTAAGAGTGACTTCGGTGGAAGTTAAGATGAGGGAAGCGAGACTGAGATGGTTCGGATATATGACGTGAAGGGACACGGATGCGCAGTGCAGAGGTTGTCTAGGAATGGATTCAAGCGATGTAGAAGTTGACTGAAGAAATATTGGAGGGAGGTGATTAGACATGACACGGAGCAGCTTCAGCTTACCGAGGACATGACCCTAGATAGAAAGGGTAGAAGCATAGTAGGAACGAGTGCGTTAGTGCTAATAGGTAGGAGAACTTTGTTATCCGTGTTAGTAGTGATTACTTCCAGACTTATTGAAGGCATTATGTTTGAAGGATGAACATCCAAGCTATGACGATGATGTGAAAGTTTTTAGTGTTGTCCGAAATGAAGACGAGCCACAGCCGGGCGCATATGTGTTATTTGTTTCTTTTTTTTTTCTTCTTCTAGTTTTTAACGGTTCTATTGTTTGTTATGCAGGGTTGAATGTGGTGTATATATGTTGAAATTTACCTCCCTGATAATGGAGGATGGCTCAATCAATAAATTCAAAGCAAATGAGATGAATGAATGGAGGATCGAGTTAGCTGCTAATCTTTGGCAACATTGTATGTGGTTGAAGGAAACTGGTTATGCAACCCCAGAGGAGAATGATTATGATGACTATGGAGACAATGAAGTTAATATGTGCCCATTTGATTTATAGTACTATTTTAGGTTCATTTTTTTTTTTTTAAGAGAAAAATGAAATTTTATTTGAATGAGAGTATTTTGTCTTGAAAGAGAGAGAGTCTCAATAACTTGATTCAGAAAATTTATCACTTAAAATTTAAGACAAAATACTCTCATTCAAATAAAATTTCATATTTCTCTTAAATGAAAAAAAAAGAACAAAACATACCACCTAAAATAGTACTATAAATCAAATGGGCACATATTAACTTCATTGTCTCCATAGTCATCATAACGATTCTCCTCTGGGGTTGCATAACCAATTTCCTTCTTCCACATACACTGTTGCCAAAGATTAGCAGCTAACTCGATCCTCCATTCATTTATATCATTTGCTTTGAATTTATCGAATGAGCCATCCTCCATTATCAGCGAGATTAATTTCAACATATATACACCACATTCAACCCTGCATAACAAACAATAGAACTATTAAAAACTAGAAGAAGAAAAAGGAAAAGAAATAGAAAAAAGAAACACATAACACATACGCGCCCGGCTGTTTTGGCACATCTTCTTTTCGGACAACACTAAAAACTTTCACATCATTGTCATAGCTTGAATGTTCATACTTCAAACATAATGCCTTCTATTGTATCTCGTCCTTTTACTTTTTCTTTTCTAGATTATTTTATCTTGAGTTGGAGATTTATCGGAAATAGCCTCTCTATCTCACCTCCGAGGTAGGAGCGGTATGAACTGCGCACACTTACCCTCCACAAATCCCACTTGGTCGGAAGGAATATACTGGATATGTTATTGTTGTTGATGTGTGTCCGAGCTAATTTTCATACACTTCGACTAATTCCACAGCCTACTTGATATCTTCCAACAACAAAAGGCATCACGCAACTCTGTCCACCAAGACTAAGACATACGTAAAGCAATTATATGTCTCTGTTGGGAATTAAACCTAAGACCTCATAGTTCTCCGCCCACTTCATTGACAACTACTTGATACTCCCTCCGTTCACTTTTACTTGTAACTATTTCGCTTCTCGAGGTTAACTTGCATGAACATTGACCAATATTTTAAGATGTATTTTTTTCATCATATTAATATGAGAAAGATGCAACTTCTACCATTTCTCGTATAGTTTTCGATTATCTGAATTTTAAATTTAAAATATTAAATTATTGAGATAATACTCACAAAAATACCTAATCTTTGATCGAATTTTCAGTTGAGCATACTAAACTTTGTGGGGTCATATTACCCTTACTTTTTTTCGTATTTTAATGACATGTATCTGCCCACTTGGACAGGTGTAAATATGAGGTTGGCGCGTGTATTACACCACCATCTGCCAAAAAATACACGTGTAAAAATGAGATTGGTGCATGTATTACACCGCCAGCCGCCAAAACTAGATATAGCATTTCGGGAGAATTAAATCTACTTTAAAAAGTCTAGAGGGATAATAGGATCCCGCAAAATTCAGTATGCTCAACTGAAAATCTGATCAAAGTTCAGGTATTTTTGTTAGTATTATTCCTAAATTATTCATCTTAAAATATTGACCAAATTTCATACAGGTTAACCTCGAAAAGCAAACATAGACAAGTAAAATTGAACAGAGGGAGTACCTTAAATTGTACTCAAAACTTAGCTAAGTGTGCACCAATTACAAAATAAGAAAAAATTTCAAATGCCAATTTTACCATTTGTAAAAAGAAAAAAAAAAAAAAACTAAAAGCTAGTTTTCCTCGGTATAATTTGCATGAATTTTGATACATTAATAATACGGAGAAAAAGGAAGATACCTTAATAGAAGAAGGAACATTAAATCGACAAGGCGGAGAAGGACCGATTATTTTCAAAAATATTTCTACTATCTTCTTCTCCTCTTCCGACTTGATTTCATTCATATCTGCGCGCTTTAATAATAATAAAACCCTAATTCAATTGCAAAATTCAGAACATTTTCCGATCACCGTCGCCGGGAAATTTGATCTCCGTTCAATTCTCCGGCGACTGTTCAAATTGAGGAAAAGTAAATATAAAAAGAAAAAGAAACTGTCGTATTTGAAATGAGTGTTTTGTCACCAAAGTTATAAAAGAAAAATGATTTTCTAGCTACAACATAAATATGATAATTTGAAGTTTAATTAAACAATAATATTTTACATAATTATTAAAATCTCAATTTTAAATCAACTGAAATATATAATTAACACTTGATACATTGATATATTTTTTTCTTTGTAAAGATCCATATTAATTTTGATGTATTTTTTTCGATTTTAGATCTATCAAAATACATAATAAATCCAACGAAGATACATTTTTTTCTTTGTAAAGATACATAATTAGTTTTCGATATATTTTTTTCGATTTTGAGTCTGTCGAGATATATAATTAGTTCCTGATACATCTAATAAAGATATATAATTAGTTGAAATTTTTGTAATTTCTTTATAAGGATAAAAGTTTGTGTAAATATGATAAGTTAAAGTGTATGTTTATGTTATTTTTCCTTAATTTTACGTACTTCTTACCAAAAAAAAAGGGTAGCTCGGTACACTAAATGTTGTTTATGCCCCTCCTGGTCAATCCTCGAATTGTCCAAGTCCGGTCAGTTATTCAGACTTAGGTTAATCCTGATTCGTGTGGTTTATGACTTTCAAAGCGCTTTCTTTCTTCATCTGCCCCATCTATTTTCTTATCTGACAATTGTTCTCTGCTCATGAGTTAACTTTGGGGGCTGAGTTGGACTTAGGTACCATATCTTTTCATGATATTAGAGCCAGATCCAAACCCGTTTGAATTTCCGATCCATGTTTTGATTGGGTCCTGAGTGTGAATACGGGTGTTGAAGTGGGTGAAAGTCCTACATTACTTGAAGAACGAAATAACGGTTTACATTTTATGGATTTAGATAATTCTTCTCTCAATCAGCTAATTGAAATATATATGTAGGGGTGTACAGATCAAACCATCAAGTCAAATCGAAGCGTCGAACCAAACCAAACTGAGAAAAAAACCGACTTATGATTTGGTTTGATTGGTTTGGCGTTAGAAAAAAAAAACCCGACCATTCTTGATTTAGTTTAGTGTTAACAAAAAAAAAAATCAAACCGAACCCGAATCAAACCGACATAATATATATAGACGAATACATATACAGGCCCCTGAACTATTTCACTTTTCCCGTATAGGTACCTCAATTAAGTCAGGTAGCAATTGAACCCTTTACTCATTTACAAATGGTTTCAATTGAACTCAATTTGCTGACGTGGCAAAAAATGTAAAATGCGTGTAACACACATGCTGATGATATGACAAAGTGACGAATTAAATAACGACATGTGATATTTTAATTTAAAATAATTATAAAAATAAATTTTTAACATAATTAAATCTAAATTAAAAAAAAAAAAAAAAAACATTAACTATCCCCCCACCCCGCACTACAACCCTACCCAATCCTTACCCCTCTTCCCCTTCTCTTTCTTCCCTTCCAAAGGCAACAGAACGTATAAAAAAAAAAAAAAAAAAAAAAAAAAAAAAAAAAAAAAAAAGAGTATCTTCTACTTCCATAGATACTCCTTTTCCACCATTGAAGCACTTTGATTCCGTCAATACTCCTTTCCCAACCATTGAAGCATTTTGATTCCGTCGATACCCAATAATATCCAACAGTATCCATCTTCACTTCACTCCTTCATTTCTCCACCAAAATAATATCAAACAACAATTTCAAATGAAAAAAATAATGAATTTTAAAGTGTTAGTTAAATTGTAGCAGTAAAAGATAGAAATATTTTGTTATTCCATTTTTCCACTTCGATTTCGTCAATTTTTCATTTTCATTTTCATCTCCATTTCCTCCACTACCAAGAAGGGAACAAATAAAGATGAAAATTTTGAATTCTTTGATAAAATCTGCAGCTGATTTTGTTTATGGATCAAAAATCAAATAGGAGAAAAATCACCAAATTTTTATGATTTTGGTACTGACTTTGATAAATCATATAAATGATGGGCCGTTTTTTTTTTTTTTTGTTTTTTTAGTTTTGTGAAGCTATGGAAGTTCTACGTAAATAATGGGAAATTTTGTTTTCCCTGTAGGCTGTATTGTTTTCTTCCTCACCTAGTACACACACAAAATCTCCTAAATCGATTTTATTATTCTGAAATTCATAGAGCAAGTGTTAGAAGTGAATAAAATTAGTGTATTTTGGGTATTTGAATTTAGGTAATTGAAGATGAACTATTCGCGATTGGAAGAAGGGAAGGCAGGAGAAGGAAAAACCATTGATTGAATTATATTGTATACAAAAAATATCATTAATTTCGAATTCAATTTGAAGAAATAAAATGCTATGTTTAAGATTTATTGAAGAGGAAGATTATGGAAGCTTGACAATGGAGAAGAAGATGATAGCTTTTTATTTCTTTTATGTGTTTTTTTAATTTATTTTATGTGTCTTTTTTATTATTATTTTTTTTTTAATATTTAATTTTCTTATTAATTGTGTCTTCTCACTTTCTATTTGGAGAGTGTATTACACATGTCATGTCAGCGTAACGTCAGTGATTGGGCTCAATTGATACATTTTGTGAAGGAATAAAAGGTTCAATAGGTACGTATCTTAATTGGGATGTCTATATAAAAAAAATCGAATAGTTGAAGGTATGTATATGTATTCAGCCCCATATATATATATATATATATATATATATATATGACATTATATGACTATTTATTATTGGAAATCCAATTTAATAACACTAGAATATTCACTATGGCAAGACAAAATAGGGAGATTTCCAAGAAAAATCACATGCTTGGCACATATGTTGACATTAGCCATTAGTTTCTTGACAAAAATTAATGGAAGGGTGAATATCAGGAGCGGACCTACGTTTAAATATGTGGTGTTTTGATATTCGTTAAATTTAATATAAAATAGATATAATTTTATAATAAATGTATAAAAATTGATATAAGATAGAAAAATGCGTCCATAAAACCCAAAAAAAAGAATAGTTGAATATTTTGATTTTCAGACGGAACCTTAAAACTTTGAGTGTCAATATAAATGTTCGACTCTACCGAGCACCCATGACCCTTTAAATCCTAGGTCCGCCATTGATGAATATTACAACTTTAACATCATAACGGATTCAGAATTTCCCCTCAGAAGGTTCGAAAAAACGAATAGGGTTTTAAGTTTTTCTGCGTTCATTTTGTGTTTTAATTTTTTTTTTTTTAAAATATAGCAGCTGCTATACGCCTGTGCTTGTAGCAGGCACTTAAAAAAAAAATAAAGCACCTGCGCGGGCCGTGCGGCCGAAATTGGGCGGCTCAGTACCACTGGACTGCCTCATGTCTTTGATTCAGGTGGTTCAAAATTAATATATATACAGATATATAGATTTTCTATTTTATATATACAACGTAATTTTTCATCGAGAGGGTTCGGGTGAACCCCTGACAGCCACGAAGATCTGCCCCTGTTTTTTTGTTCACTATTATAGCATAAGATTATCAAGGAATGTGATGATATAAATGATATCTCTCCATCCAAAGTTCGTAATCAAAGATCTCGAGTTTCCTCGGAATGAAATGCTTTCTCTTTAAAAGAGTCGTAAATCACGTGAATCTGAATTAGTCAGATCAATAAATTTCGATTATTAAAAAATTATAAAAACAAAAATGAAAAAAGATTGAAGTATATACATAGTGGTCCCATATTGCCATTTTGTAGCCTAACAACAAGGATAAACACTACTTGTGTCTTGCCACTCATTTCAAATGCACAAGATTTAAGCCTACCCTTTATGCTTATGATCATCAAGTCAAATCTCTATTTACATTTTTTTTTTTATATTAGAGCTTCAATAAATTTAAATTCGTGTCGAAAAAAACTTTAATTTAGTACACGCGATGTTTACATCAAATTAATATAATATATCACGATTAAGTAATTTAATGAAGAAAAATACATGTTAATTAAATATAATTAAGTAAAATAAACTCTGCATTCAAACATATGGCATGCATGTCCGTAAAACACTCTCTAATAACTCATAGCTTGTTTGGATGCCTGTTGTGCTGTATATTGTGTTGTGTTGTTAGTTTAATTATAATGTTTGTTCTGATTGTTCGTTGAATTTTATTGTATTGTATCGTATCGTTAAGTTTGTCGTTATGTAACAACAAAAAGTCTCATGTTATGTAACAATTGATTTGGTGTGACCGCGTCTCGTTACCTTTTTCTTTTTCTATTTTGTTTACCTTTTTTATAGTAGTTGTTTCGTTGCCTTCTTTTTTTTTATAGGTTTATCCTTCGAATTACTTATGTGTGACATTATATAATGAGAGGAAACGATACTATCTATTTGAACATTAAAAGGGCAGCCCAGTGCACTAAAGCTACTGCTATGCATGGTGTCCGGGGAAGGGCCCCACCACAGGGGTATTTTGTAGGCAGTCTTACTTTGCATGTTTGCTAGATGCTGTTTCCAAGGTTTGAACCCGTAACCGACTTTACCAGTTACTCCAAGGCTCCCTTTTATCTATTTGAACATTATTTTCACTAAAACAATACATACTATGCAATACAACACAATACAATATAATACTAATATACTATTATATATAGAGAGAAGCATCCATTATACCCTTAATTATGACCAAAGCTGCTACGACAGACTTCAACTTCACAGAGGTCCTATTACTTCCCTGAAGTTAATTTTTGTCACCCTTTTGTGCTGGTGTGACACTTTTATTACATAAAAATGGGGTCAACGTCAAAGGTGCCACATCGTCTAAAATAAGTTGACAAAAGTACGCTAAAATTTAGTTCAAGGATAATAGGACCTCCGTAAAGTTGGAGTGTGTCGTAGCAAATTCGGTCATAATTCAGGAGAGCACTAAATGCTTTACT
>NC_061111.1:252400349-252415899 GCF_002878395.1 Capsicum annuum
CAATACATACTATAATACGATTCAATTACACAATGCAATATAATATTGCTATACTCTGTATATGTTATGAAACAATATGTAACAATCATTCGAACAAACTTCTGCACCCAAGACTCGAACCAGATACAACTAGTGAATGATGAAAGAGTACTTATCAATGCAAGTTACAACACACCCTTCCTAGCAGTGGCGGAGCCACCCTTGCTCCAAAGGGTTCATCCGAACCCCCTTCGACGGAAAATTATACTATTTTTATATTATTTTATATGGATGTGTGGACTTACTAGAGGAAATAGAGTTAGAAATGAGATTATCCGGGAGAAGGTGAGAGTGGCTTCGGTGGAGGACAAGATGCGGGAAGGAAGACTGAGATGGTTTGGGTATGTGATGAGGAGGAGCACGGATGCCCCAGTTCGTAGGTGTGAGAGGCTAGCTTTGGATGGTTTCAGGAGGAGTAGAGGTAGGCCGAAGAAATACTGGAAAGAAGTGATTAGGCACGACATGGGGCTGTTACAACTTTCTGAGGACATGACTCTAGATAGGAAGGTGTGGAGGTCGCGGATTAGGGTAGAAGGTTAATGCGTGTGTGGATTGTAGCTAGTAGTTAGGGAGCTCTGGTGTAGCCGGCTTAGTAAGACTACAATTGTGCCCACTGGTTGGAGCCGTTAGTGTATGCTACTACGAGGAGGGGTGACCTTTTCTTATTTCTTATTCACTGTTTTTCACTTTCATATTGCTCTTATTTTCATGGCTCTCTTAGCTTTATTTGTATTATTTCTCATTTCTTATTTCGATTATGCCATCCATTCTGCTTCAGGTATTACTATGACCGCGTTAACTATTCTTTATCTTGAGCCGGGGTCTATTAGAAACAACCTCTCTACTTTTTCGGAAGTAGCGGTATGAACTGCGTACATTTTACCCTCCCCAGACCCCACTTGGTGGAAATTCACTGGGTTTGTTGTTGTTGTTGTTGGTTAAAAATATTTTTTATACATATATAGTAAATATTGAACCCCCTTCAACTAGTTTGTATATCCTTCTCAATGAAAATTCTGGCTTCGCCACTGCTTCCTAGTTCTCTATGTACATTTTGCTAACATGTTGATAATAAGGCATTTTCATGCAACTATATATTGTCATTACCAAAAAGATCTCAAGAGTATATATATCATTTGGTCACTCATCTTTGTAGGATGAGGCTTTCATTTTCCACCATTCAATGTAAGATAATATATATAAACCATAAGTATATACTATATACTAAATATAACACAATAAAATAATCTTCCCTTTGTTGAAAATCTACTTGAAAATAAAAATAAAAATGGCTTTGAGAATGTGGGCTTCTTCAACAGCCAATGCACTTAAAGTCTCTTCTACTGTTTCAAGAACCAATTTTTCACCAGCTTTTTCAATCTCCAGATGTTTTTCTACAGGTACTCAGTAAATAGTTTCTATAAATGTTTACAAAAATAGTCGGTCGCAGGGACAGAGTCAGAATTTTTAGTTTATGAGTTCTGAACTACGATTCATTTTATTTGGAGATAAGCATCCAGTAACCCCCGAACTATGGCCAAAGTTGCTAGAACAGAAGTCTTATTCCCTCCTTGAACTCAATTTTAGTGTATTTTTGTCAACCTTTTGTACTGACGTCACACTTTTATTACATAAAATAGGGTCCACATTAAAGGTGCCACTTCAACTAAAAAGGTTGACAAAAAGTGTCACGTATTTTTGTCACCCTTTTGTACTAACGTGACACCTTTATTATATAAAATAGGGCCCACATCAAAGGTGCCACGTCAACTAAAAATGTTGACAAAAAGTGTCACGTATTTTTGTCACCTTTTTGTACTGAAGTGACACTTTTATTACATAAAATAGGGTTCACATCAAAGATGCCACGTCAACTAAAAAGGTTGACAAAAAGTGTCACGTATTTTTTTCACCCTTTTTTACTGACGTGACACCTTTATTACATAAAATAGGGCCCACATCAGAGGTGCCACGTCAACTAAAAAGGTTGACAAAAAGTGTCACGTATTTTTGTCGCCCTTTTGTATTGACGTGATACCTTTATTACATAAAATTGGGCCCATATCAAAGGTGCCACGTCAACTAAAAAGGTTGACAAAAAGTGTCACGTCAACTAAAAAGGTTGACAAAAATACACTAAAATTTAGTTTTGAGGGTAATAGAACCCTTGTAAAGTTGGAGTGCGTCGTAGCAACTTTGATCATAATTTAGGAGTTACTAGATGCTTTACTCTGTGTTTGGAATAGATTATTTGTATACATTAGATAAGTGCTTTTTAACATAAATACGGGGTTTGAGCCAAAGTTACTGGGTGCTCAGAAAGCGTAATTTGCATTATGGCTCTGCGTATACGTAGATTATGCGTGCATAGTTGTACACATACTATACATGAATTTTTCATGTATTGTACATTTGCTGGCTCAGAAGGTCACGGGTTCAAGCCTTGGAAACAGCCTCTGACAGAAATGCAACGTAAGACTGCGTACAATACACGCTTGTTAGCAGGGGCGAACCCACGTGTTAGGATGGGGGTGCACGTGCACCCGGTAAGTTCGGAAAAAGTTGTGTATACGTACATGTATATACAGTGGCGGACCCAGGATTTAAGGAGAGTGGGTGCTTACTACAGAAAAAAAATAAAGAATCACGTGCACCTAACCAACTTCTTGTTTAGTGGGTGCTTTTATATAATTTATACCCATTTTCATATATTTTTTATGTAATTATACCTATTCCACGTCTAGTTTAGAGGGTGCCGGAGCACCCAAAGTTGATGTGTAGATCCACCCCTGTGTATATACCTTAAGAAACTGTTATATAAATTATATGCACCCTAAAGAACACAATATAATAGCACTTTGGGTGCATTGGTTCTCAATCTTGTTTCCTGCGAGCGCTTATGTTATGATAAAGTTGCACCTGCACTCTTCAAATCCTGGGCCTCTGCCCTTGTGGTGGGGCCCTTTCCTGGACCCTGCTACACGACACTATCCCTCAGTCGTCATTGGAAGATTCTCGAGAGCTTATGTTATGATAAAGGTGCACCCTTACTCTTCATATCCTGGGTTCGCCTCTGCCCTTATGGTAGGGCCCACGACACTATCCCTCAGTCGTCATTGGAAGATTCTCGAGCGCTTATGTTATGTTAAAGGTGCACCCGCACTCTTCAAATCCTGAGTTCGCCTCTGCCCTTGTGGTGGGACCCTTCCCCGGACCCTGCGCATAGCAGGAGCTTTAGTGCCCCGGGCTGCTTTTTTTTTTTAGTACATTTGCTGGCTATTTTTAGTTTAAGCGATTGGGTGAGCGGCAATTTAGATTAATTCGATTTTGTTTTTGTTTGGTTATATTGTAATTTGCAGTTCTTGAAGGGCTGAAGTATGCATCATCACATGAATGGGTAAAGCCTGAGGGCTCAATGGCTACAGTTGGAATCACTGATCATGCTCAGGTTTTTTCTTGTCTTTTAGTACTTTTTGTTTGATAATCGAGAAATCTCCGAGGGTCGAGATGATTAGAGGCGGAGCTAGGACTCGAAACTTTATGGGTTGTAAATTCTAGGATAACGACATCAGGTGGTGGTAGTACTTCTGTTACTTCTTTTCCTTGAACCGAGGGTCTATCGGAAACAACTTCTCTATTTCTGAGGTAGGAGTAAAGTCGGCGTACGCTCCACCCTACCGAGACTTCGCTTTGTAGGATTACACTGTGTATGTTGTCGTTGTTGTTGTTGTTGTTGTTACAATACAACGTGTACATAGTCATTATAACTTCCGGAATCCGACGACAACGACAACATACCCATTGTATTCCCACAAAGCGGGGCGTGGGGAGGGTGGAATGTATGCAGACGGGACCTTTTACCGCAGAGGTGAGGTAAAGAACCTTTTCCGATAGACCCCCGGCTCCAGACAAAAACAGACCTGAAAAAGACGTTATGGAAGTACAAGAGATAACAGACACTAAACGAAAAGAACTCATAGTCGCAGAACAATTCTACAACAAAATAATACTACAACTGAACTACACGAAACACTAGATAGTATCAGAAGTTGAAGAGATAGGGGTATACAACAACAACAAGAAGAAGAAGATACCAAGTGTATTCCCACAAAGAGGGGCGTGGGGAGGGTGGAATGTACGCAGACCGGACCTTTTACCTTAGAGGTGAGGTAAAGAAGCTTTTCCGATAGACCCCCCGACTCAAGACAAAAACAGACCTGAAAAAGACGTTATGGAAGTACAAGAGATAATAGACACTAAACGAAAACAACAGATAGTCGCAGAACAATTCTACAACAAAATAATACAACTGAACTACACGAAACACTAGACAGTATCAGAAGTTGAAGAAATAGGGGTATACAACAACAACAACAATAACATACCGAGTGTATACACGAGATAATAGACAGTAAACGAAAACAACAGACAGTCGCGAAACAATTCTACAACAAAATAGTACTATAATTGAACTACACGAAACACTAGATAGTATCAGAAGTCGAATGTGAAATGGCAATGTGTTTTCAGGATCATTTGGGAGAAGTGGTGTTCGTGGATCTACCCGAAGCTGGTACTTCTGTTTCACATGGAAGTAGCTTTGGAGCTGTTGAGAGTGTGAAAGCCACCAGTGATATTAACTCTCCGATCTCAGGCGAGATCGTTGAGGTCAACACAAAGCTTACTGAAACACCTGGTTTGGTAAGTATTACTACATTTTTGGCTTGTACTAACTCTATGTTGCTCGAACTCTTCAAAAATGCCTAGACGAGTTCGTGTCGGATCCTCCAGAATAGTGTATTTTTGAAGGATCCGACACGAGTGAGGCAACATTTTCGGAAAGTATGAGCAACATAGGTCGAGAGCTTGAAATGTCATATTCTTTATGATTTTTCACCTTCTGTAATCATGGTCAATATTACTATTGCTTCTTGTGTCTTTCCTTCATTTTTCATCTAGATCATTTTTCATCTAGATGAAATCTACGTCGCTCGGACTCTTCAAAAATGTCACTACGTGCGTGTCGGGTCCTCTAAAAGTAGTTCATTTTTGGAGGATCCGACATGGGTGAGGCAACATTGCCATAAAGTCTGAGCAACATAAGTTGAAAATTATGATTTTTTTACATTCTGCTATTTCTTGCGTCTTTCCTTTATTTTTCATCTTATTGATATCTATGTTGCTCGGACTCTTCAAAATTGCAACTTGGGTGCGTGTCAGGTCCTCTAAAAGTAGTGCGTTTCTGGAGGATCTGACACGGGTGAGACAACATTTCTTGAAAGTCCGACCAAAAACTTGAAATGACATATTCCTTATGCAATGAAGGTCAACTCGAGCCCATATGAAGACGGGTGGATGATTAAAGTGAAGCCAAGCAATCCATCAGAACTCGAATCTTTAATGGGGGCGAAAGAGTACACAAAATTATGCGACGAAGAGGAAGTTCATTAGAACTTTAAATTAACTTTTGAATTCATCTTAGACTAACTTTTACCTGGTTAATGTTTGATATTGTGATCAAACTTCTTGTCAATTGTTTCAAATTCTACAAGCATAAAAAATTGTTACAAATGCAGAACTTTTGAAGGTTCCGATACACATTCTACTGCATTTTTGAAGAGTCTGAGCAATATAGATTTCTGCCGCGTTAAGGTCATCTAGCTAGCAAAATGCTCCTCTCCGCGTTGGCCTAATTGCCCTTAATACTTCTTCTTGTTACTGGTTTCACTTCTTTCGTAGGAGTGTCTTCACTTGTTACAGTACATCTGTTCCAAGTGGCGGCGTTCCCTACGACATCTTCTGTCTTTGCGCTTTCTAACGCCCATCCCTAGCCTTCCACGACAAGTTGTAGTACCCCCCGGGGAATCTCTTCAAAACTCAGCGATGGTCTTTTTTTACTTCAATTAAGCAATGCTGAAAAGAAGAAAAAAAGATTTGTTGCAATGCACGATATATCAAGATGAGTAAAGCATTTAGAACCCCCCTAACCAAATTTGCTACGACACACTTCAACTTCACATGGGTCCTATTACCCCCTGAACTCAATTTTAGCATATTTTTATTGTCCTTTTTAGTTGACGTGGAACCTTTGACGTGGGTTCTATTTTTATGTAATAAAGGTGCTACGTCAGCAGAAAAGGGTGACAAAAATACGCTAAAATTGAGTTCAGGGAGGTAATAGGACTCCTGTGAAGTTGGAGTGTGTCGTAGAAACTTTGGCCATAGTTCGAGGGGGTATTGGATGTTTATCTCTACCAAGATTGGACCGTTAAATCTGAAATTTGTAACTTGAATAACAGAAAGAAAAGGAAGAACTATAGCTAATTAACATACAAACAGGTTGAAGAATCCACTAGACAAACACAAGTAAAACATGGTATACTGATGAAAGTATGAAACAAACTCATACGCGAAGAACAATTTGGTTAAGGCTCAACATGATGTCGAGATCCTTTTGAGTCTTGCAAGACAATTATCGGTAGGACTAGGAATTGGTAGATATGACACTCTTGCTTCAGGATTAACACGCTCAAGCCTGCACCAGAACAAAATTTGCAGGCAAAATATGCATCAGTACTCGAAATCAGTGTATGTTAAGAAGTTGCAGAACTCGAATGTGTTTATAACGTTAGTACCTATAGTTGAGAAGAAAGTAGTGAAGAAACACCGAAACTTCAAGCCTAGCCAACTCTGCTCCGGGGCACAACCGAGGTCCTGCTCCAAAGGGAAGGAACGCGCTATATGGTTTTGCCTCATCGTCCTGCTAAGAAACAAACGTGTAAACTTCCTTAGCCGTAAAAGTTAGTATTGTCCTCTAACCTCGACCAAATATTAGGTGGCGAATGTAGCTTATATTTAGCTACATATTCAACCAAAGCCAGTATTTTCGACATAAGCACACAAAATAATTATTCAGAAGTACAATATGTTCAGTGTTGAATTTAAAGTCTGAACCGATGAAGTTCAAATCCTGAATCCACGTTTGTAAATCTTTGTTATCATCCTTCTTAGAATGAGTCTAACAAGCGAAAAAACTCACTATATCGAGAGGGATAAAGGGATTGAGACCAAAACAATATAGAGTAAATGCACTGTTTCCACCCTGAACTATAAACGAAATTGCTGAGACATACCAGAACTTAAAGGGTGTCCTATTACCCTGAACTAATTAAAACCGTATTTTTAGCAACCTTCGTGCCTACGTGGCACATACGTGTGCCTACGTGGATCTTCAGTGTGTTGATTCACGCAGTGTGCCACGGAGGTACTAAGGTTGTCAAAAATACGGTTTTAATTAGTCCAAGGGCGTAATAGGACCCCCTTTAAGTTAGGGTGCGTCTCAGCAATTTCGTTTATAGTTCAGGGGGGAAACAGTGCATTTACTCAACAATATATAATACTTACATTCCATCTTGAAGGATTAAACTCTTTGGGGTTCACATGATTGTTAGGATCCAAATTAACTTGCCTTATCCAAGTCAATACCTTCCATCCTTTCGGTATTGTGTACCCTATATCGAACAAAACAAATCGCTTTTAGTACACTGTCGCGGTCCAAGCTCATGAACAAGCTTGCCGGCCCTATTTGAGCCGGCCTTCATTGGTCCGGCCTCCATTAGGGGTGTCACATACGCAAGATATAGTAAGGGCAACTCCGTGCACTAAAGCTCCTGCTATGCGCAGGGTCCGGGGAAGGGCCCCACCACAAGGGTGTACTGTACGCAGCCTTACCTTGCATTTCTGCTAGAGGCTGTTTCCAAGGTTTGAACCTGTGACCTCCCGGTGACATGGCAACAGCTTTACCAGTTACTCCAAGCCTCCCCTTCTTACACAAGATACAGTATTTATCAAAAAAGTTGGCGAAATAAAGGTGAAACACAAGGGAAATGGTGAAGTTTACCATTCATGTTGATTGTCCTTTTCGCGTTTCTGTAAATCGCTAAGGTGACATTAGAGCAACGTAGTGTTTCATCAATCACCTTGCATTTGAACACAATATATATGTTAAGATTCTTGAACTTAAACGGTCTACATTCGCGTATGACTAGATTACGTACCTTTGTTAGATATTTCATCTGTTTGATCTCGTCGTAACTAAGTTTCGTATCTGAATCAGGCAGCCTTTTCTTGACAATTTCCTCTTGTTCCTCCTGAAAAACATAGAATTTCTCATAGTTTACATAACTTATACAGTTAAAGCTCTCTATAACAATTATATTATACTCCCTCGGTCCATCTTAACTTGTCCGCTATACTAGAAATAGATGTCCAACAATACTTGTCCAGTATTGATGGACGGAGGGAGTATAACAGCATTTCACTATAACGGCCAAATTTTCTTTAGACTACATTTTCTAGGTTATATGTTCTCCTTAACAACATTTCTCTATAGCACCAAAAGAAATCTGAATAAACGACGTCGTTATAGAGAGCTTTAACAGTCAGACCGCTCTATAACTATCATCTCATATTACAACATTTCACGGTAACGGCCAAGTTTTCTTCAGAATGGATGTTTTGTTTTACCTTATGTTATATGTTCTCTAGAACAACGTTTCACTATAGCACCAAAAGATATCTGAACAAACGACGCTGTTCTAGAGAAGTTTAACTGTTGTAACAAAATTCTTGTCCAGAGTACAAATGACTTGCTATGTTACCTTTGCTTTAAGTAAAACCTCAGGATTTCACTATAACGGCCAAATTTTCTTCAGACAACATTTTCTTCGTTATGTTATATTATAGAGATAAGCATCCAGCACCCTCGAACTATGGCCAAAGTTGTTGCGACACACTCCAACTTCACACGGATCCTATTACCCGCTGAACTCAATTTCAGCATATTTTTATCACCCTTTTGTGCTGATATGGCACCTTTATTACATAAAATGGGACTCACGTTAAAGATGTCGCATGAGCTAAAAAGGTTGCCAAAAGGTGTCACGTCAGTTAAAAAGGTTGACAAAAATATGCTAAAATTTAGTTCAGTGGGGTAATAGGACCACCGTGAAGTTGGAGTATGTGTAGAAAATTTGGTCATAGTTCAGGGTACTAGATGCTTTACTCTATATTATATGTTCTCCGTTACAACATTTCACTATAGCACCAAAAGATATCTGAACAAACGGCGTTTTAGGTTATGTTATATGTTCTCTAGAACAACATTTCACTACAGCGCCAAAAGATATCTGAACAAAAAACGCTGTTATAGAGAGCTTTAACAGTCGAACCTCTCTATAACGATCATCTGATATTACAACATTTCACGGTAACGGCCAAGCTTTCTTCAGAATGGATCTTTTAGGTTATGTTATATGTTCTCCGTAACAACATTTCACTATAGCACCAAATGATATCTGAACAAACGACGTTGTTATAGACAGCTTTTAACTGTAGTAACAAATGACTTGTTATGTTACCTTTGCCTTTTGCAAGAACTCAGGATGTTGTTCTAAGTACATAACTGCCCATGCTGCAGTATGAGCAGTAGTTTCATGACCTGCAAACACGTAAACGATTAACAAGTCTACGATCTCCTCATCGTTCAATCTCTTTCCTTCATCGTCTTCAGTTTCCATAATCAAATCCACCATATCGCACTTTGTTCGCGATTCATCCTTCGTATTCATCACCTTCCTTTCATCTATTACTGATTGAAATATCTTCACCAAGTTTTCCCTAGCCTAAAGCCACAATTTGAAAGAAAGACAAGTTAATGACTGTTATTTTCGACGTGGAACATTGATTTATGTATGTGAAAAGTCCTGTCGTGTTTCTCTTTTACACGTCTCTCAACAAAACTTAATTAGGAGAGGTTTATGACTATTTTACCATCATTTATGTCTTAAAATATAATCTCTCTTCATTAACTATTTACTCTATCGCGGTGTTTGCAGTCTTCAAGAACAATAACCGCTAAGGATAAATTAGGTAAAAATAATTATTTCCGCCTTTAACTTCTAAAATGACAAATAATTTAAGACAACTATTTTAAGAAGAGTAAAACATCTAGTATCCCTTGAACTATGACTAAATTTGCTACGACACATTTATTTTATCGTATTTTGTCAGCCTGTTTAGCTTACGTGACACCTTTGACGTGTGCCTTATTTTTATGTAATAAAGGTGCTACATCAGTACAAAAGGGTGATAAAAATACTCTAAAACTGACTTCAGGGGGACAATAGGACCCCTGTGAAGTTGGAGTATGTCTTAGCAACTTTAGCCATAATTCGGGGTTACTGAATGCTTATCTCTTTAAGAAATCACGACATATAATTTGAGACGAGTGAGTAAAAAATGGATCATAGACTATTTTACCATAGTTTATGTCTTAAAATATAATCTCTCTTCATTAACTAGTTACTCTATCGAGGTGTTTGTAGTCTTCAAGAACTATCATCGCTAAGAATAACAACAACAACATACCCAGTATATTCCCACATAGTGGGGTCTGGGAGGGTAAAGTGTACGCAGTCTGTTTCCAATAGACCCCAGGCTCAGGACAAAAAGACAGTAAATAAAGTCGTAATAAAACATAAAACAAGATGAAATAATAGAAACAAGACACCCACAGAATAATACTATGCACTTGATTTGTTGGATAAAAATAATTAGTAATTATAAATAGCACATAGATCTAACCTTGAATGCTCTATGATAAGCAAATCCTGGAAGATTGATAGGCAAAGCCAAAAAGCCTTTCAAATAAATTGTATACACTTTTTCCACCATATCTAACCATTGAAGATCAATCTCATTACTACCCATCATGATCCTTATTGTAACTTCAAATGTAGCTTTCTTCATTTCACTAAGAAACTCAATTGGTTTATCTTCAATGGCACACCATTTTTCAAATGAACACTTTACAACGTCTTCAATTAAACCAAGGTACAAACACAATGCATTTTTGCCTTTTATAGGTGATGTTGTTATTCGTCGTAATCGCTTGTGTTCTTGGCTTGTAATTCCATGGAGGGCTTTCTTTCCTATCAGTTTCAACACTGATTGAGGCCATCCTAACTCAAAGTTTTCATCATCCATTAAGATTTTCTTGCATACTTGTGGTTTTGTGACAATGATACTT
This sequence comes from Capsicum annuum, assembly GCF_002878395.1. NCBI lineage: Eukaryota > Viridiplantae > Streptophyta > Magnoliopsida > Solanales > Solanaceae > Capsicum > Capsicum annuum. The sequence continues at coordinate 252,411,478 of NC_061111.1, forward strand.
GGTGTTCTAAACATATATGTCTTGTACATTCCTCCATCTCCATAACTTCAATGTTTTAACCAAACATCAACAATGTTAGCACTATAGAGATTTAGTTAAGACTATATAGAACATGAAGTATAGCGGCGAAATCAGGAATTTCGTTAAAGATGTTCAAGATTTAAGCATGTAGTACCCCCGAACTATGACCAAATTCACTATGACACATTCCAACTTCGGGGGGGGGGGGGGGGGGGGGGGGGGGGGGGTCCTATTACCCTCATGACCTCAATTTTAGCATATTTTTGTCACCTTTTTGTGCTGACGTGACACCTTTTGTCAACCTTTCTTTTAACATTGACCCCAGATGCCTCATCAGCATAAAAGGGTGTCAAAAATGCGCTAAAATTTATTTCGGGGGTAATAGTACCCTCATGTGTGTGTGTGTGTAGAGATAAGTATCCAGTATACCCCTCGAACTATGGCCAAAGTTGCTACGACGCACTCCAACTTCACAAGGGTCCTATTACCCCTAAACTCAATTTTAGCATATTTTTGTCACCCTTTTATGCTGACGTGACACATTTATTACATAAAATGGGGCCCCATGTTAAAGGTGTCACGTCAGCTAAAAAGGTTGACAAAAGGTGCCATGTCAGCTAAAAAGGATGACAAAAATACGCTAAAATTTAGTTCCGGGGCTAATAGGACCGTCATGAAGTTGGAGTTTGTCGTAGCAAATTTGATCATAGTTAGGGGGATTCTAGATGATTTACTCTAAACTTTTTAAACGAAGAATGTTCAATCGATCACCATTCAGTCTACGTGGTACGCAAGATGAGTCGCTAACAACAAGGATATCAATGACTCAAACGATAACAAAGGATACAACAACAACATACTCGATATACACAAACGTTATCCTTACCTTAGTGGGATATTCTGATAGATTTCTGGTTCAAGATAAAAGGTAATGAATTAATATTTTTACACTTTTATAAAGAAAAGATGAATATAATAAGAAAAACATACCTAGAAGTAAAGTAAGATATAAATGATTCAGGATCACCATATCTAAATGTTGTAAAAAAATTGAACATATTCCCAATGAATGGCCAACTCATATCACCAGGAGGTATATTATAATCTTTTGAACTAAATTTTCTTGTATAAAACCAATCATTTGCTCTCTTTAGCAAACAATAAATAGCAAAAATCACAATTGCAAAAGAAGTGAAAAATATTGATCCAAAATCACACATCATTTTTTTCACTATTTAGGCAAAACCAAGAAAAGTTTAATTTGCATGCAAAAGATATAATATAATGTATGATTCAATTGGTTTTATAAATAGTTTGTCACATACAAAGTACTTTCCATAAATATAGGGATTATTTGTTTGTCCGTACATAATTTAAGAATAATAATGTCATCATTTATTGAAGATTAAAGCATCTAGTACCACACTGAACCGAATTTGCCACGACGCAATCCAACTTCGTGGGTCCTATTACCCTACAAAAGGGCAGCCCGGTGTACTAAGCTATCACTATGTGCGGTGTTTAGGGAAGGACCCCACCACAAAGGTGTATTGTACGCAGTCTTACCTTGCATTTCTGTCAGAGGCTATTTCTAAGGCTTGAACATGTGACCTCCTGGTCAGTTACTCCAAGGCTCCCTTTCTAAAAGAGCAGTCCGATGCACTAAAGCTACCGCTATGCGCGGTATCTAGGGAAGGGCCTCACAATAAGGGTGTATCGTACGCAGTCTTACCTAACATTTCTGCCAGAAGCTATTTTCCAAGGCTTGAACCCATGACCTCCCAGTCACATGACAACAATTTTATTGAACTAAATTTTAGCATATCTTTGTCAACCTTTTTAGTTGTTGTGACACCTTTGACGTGGACTCCATTTTCGTGTAATGAAAATGTCACATCAGCATAAAAGGGTGACAAAAATACACTAAAATTGACTTCAGGAGGGTAATAGGACCCCTGTGAAGTTGGAGTTTGTCGTACCAACTTTGGCTATAATTCAAACGTGTACTAGATGCTTTATCTCTTTATTAAAATTCTAAAACCTATTTAAAATAGGACAAAACATTTTTTTCTGTATCTATATCTATAATATATTAAATGTGTGAAGACCTTTAGAAAATTGATTTGAACTTTTTGCCCTTCATTAAAAGACTCTTATTTAGACAAAACTGTCTTTTCACTATATTTTTTAATTTATTGTTTTATTATTTTTTACTATATTAACTAGACATCCTAAACTATATGAGACTCTTAAAATATATGATAGGAGAATTAATTAATATTTTCCTTTTTATTAGACTTCGTAAAATATATAGTAGGAGAATTATTTAATATTTTTCTTTCTACTGTTTAATTAGAAAAATACTCCTAAAATAGGACTCTATTAAGAAAATACATCTATAAATATTGAGATGTACGTTAAACTAGAGAACAAATCAATTTATCTATTGGGAGAATATGATTGATGCTCATCTAACTTGATTTGATTGCATGTCTAGATTGGTGGATGCTTGATATATTCGGTTGACTTTGAATAATTTCTTGTATAAAGGTTAGGTTTAATTGTATTATTTCAATCTATTATCTTATTGTTTTATTTTAATTTACAGATACTAGATGAATGTGGGTCAGCTTTGAATTTTTTTTTATGTAAAGGTTAGGTTTAATTGAATTATCTTAATAACTCTATTAGTTTGTTATTTTGTGGTAATTTACAGTTCGTAGATGAATTTCGATCGGCTTTGAGAATTTTTTGTGTGTAAAATTTAAGTTTAATTGTATTGTTTTGATATCACTTTTATCGTATTATTTTGTTGCAGTTTACAGGTCATAGATAAATTTCGGTCAGCTCTGAGGAATTTTTTTATGTAAAGGATATATTTAATTATATTATTTTGATATCTCTATTATCATATCATTTTGTTATTGTTTACAAGTGGTAGATGAGTGTCGGATGACTTTAAAAAAAATTGTGTGTAAAGATTAGATTTAATTGTATTATTTTGACGTCTCTATCATTTGTATTGTTTTGTTGCAATTTACAGATGCTAGATGAATGTCGATCGACTTTTAAAAATATTTTTGGTAAAGGTTAGGTTTAATAAATAAATTCTCCAATTTTTACATACTCAAAAGATATTAAATTTAATTATTATATTCATCTTTATTATTTAAATAAATATCTTATTTAATGTAATGTTTGAACTCATTAAAGTGAGGTACACGCGCAAAACGCGTACACCTAAACTAGTATTATTATAAATTGCAATTATAATGCCACGATGTTGGAACTAACGTAGCAATGCTTATTGGTGGACACATATTATTATTTCGTATGGTGTCGTAGTCGTTATCATCATATAATATAACAAATAATTTGATATTATATATACACGACCTCTCGTACCATTGTTGATTCAAAGCAGAGATAGATTCAAAATTTTAATTCAATGAGTTACATCTTTAAAGTTCGTAGTGCTAAATTCATCGTACTTCGATCATAGTATGAAGTTTAGATCTAAAAAATTAATGATTTTTTGCGTTAAAAATATTGAATTCAGATGAATCCGACCCGAATTGCCCATGAATTGGTGAAGCCGGCTTGTGATACATATTGTATATTGTAATGTTACCAAATATGAAAAGACAAATTAGGAGTAAGCAAATTTGGGTACCAAATATTTGAATATTATGAAGTTTACATCTTAATATTAGTTGAAAATTGAGTGATTTTTCATATATAAATAGACATATATGTCTCTACGTGGAAATTCACGTGAGATTGTCATATAAATGTCACATAAAATATGTGTGTCTCTTATTCTAACTGTATAAAAGTTTAAGTGTTGCAATATTAATTATATATTTACAAAGTTTCAACCGAGCAATCCCATAGTCGAGGTGTCAGTATTAATATGTATTCTATACTATATACATATATTTACAAAGTTTCAATCGAGCAGCCGGTTGCCGATGTGCCAATATTAATATGTATTCTATAATATATATTTACAAAATTTCAACCGAGCAGCGCGGTTTCCGTAGTGCCAATATTAATATGTATTTTATGTTATATACACACACATATACTTACAAAGTTTCAATCGAGTAGTCCAGTTGCCATGCTACCAATTTTAATATGTATTTATATTATATACATATACCAATTTTAATATGGTGTATACATATAATATACCAGTATTAATATGTATTCGATATACAAAGTTTCAACCGAGCAGTCTAGTTGTCATGTTACCAATATTAATATGTATTATATATTATATACATATACACGTATATTTACAAAGTTTCAATCAAGCAGTTTGGTTGTCATGCTAAAAAATTAATATGTATTATATATTATATACATATACACGTATATTTACAAAGTTTCAACCGAGCA
>NC_061111.1:252418899-252433119 GCF_002878395.1 Capsicum annuum
AAGTTAGTTATAGATACTCTAATGAGACTATATGTGAATTTTTGCCTAAATAATATTATAGAATTTTGTTAAACTTGATTGTGAATTATTGAGATTGTATCTAAGGCCCATTTTTATAGTTGTATTTACGCATGTGGCCTTTTCTTCTTGAACCCATTGGATATTAACAAAACTATTATGTGGGCTTTTATTGAAAGTGTACTCTTCTCAACTTAAATAACATGCTTAATTTTTGGAAAAAAATAATATAAATATACACGTTATAACTTACCATATTTATACAAATTTCTACCCTTACAAAGTAATTACAAAAATTTTAACTAATTATTTATCTTCATTGAATGTATCGGGAAGCTAATTATGTATCTTGACAAACTCAAAATAAAAAAAATATATATCGAAAACTAATTATGTATCTTTACATGGAAAAAATATAACTTAGTTGGATGTATTATGTATCTCGATAGACACAAAATTAAAAAAAATGTATCGGGAGCTAATTATATATCTTTACAAAGAAAAAAAAGTATCTTTGTTGGATGTATCAGGAGCTAATATGTATCTCGACAAGTCCAAAATTGAGATTTTCAGTAATTATAAAAATATCAAAATTTTCTGCAGTTAAGCTCCAATGGACGGAGGTTGTTAAATATTTAGGGAGACCAAAAGACTCACTTTTAACAAAATTAAAGGACCAAAAGTGCTCAAGATTATTATTTGTAAATATCTAGTCTAAAGAGACCAAAATCCAAATATACTCACTTTTTAACAAATTTAAAGGACTAAAAGTGTTCAAGAATAGTATTTATATATCTAGAGAGACCAACTATACTCACTTATAACAAATTTAAAGGACTAAAAGTGCTCATGAATATTATTATAAAGGGACTACTTTGAACTAGTCCAAACATAAAAGATTATTTTTTTATATTTTCTTTTTTACTATGGCACAAATTAAGTTTGTCTCTTGATGCATACCAAGCACTATATATTTAACTTAGAGAAGCAATAAATAATACTATATATTATAAAACGTTAGGCCAATTTTGTGGAACAACTTTCCAAAAAATAGAAAAAGAATTAACAGGAAATAAAGTTAGATTGCTATATATGTATTTATATATGATTAAGAAAAGCAAATGAGGAAGGAACTTTTTTTTGCAAGACATAAAAAGTTTTTATATTATATGAGTTGTAATCTTATTACTAGGCAAAAATAATCTTATGTCTGTAATGATGCATGACATTAAATAAATAAAAGTCTTTTTTTACCCAAAAAAAAAAGAAAAAATAATAATATATATATTGTATATTATATAAAGGATAAATAAGTGAGTCCTCTTTTATAAAAATATCTCCATACATACTATAATGGTATGTGATTTATCTCCAATGTTTATATATCTTTGATACTTCTTGATTTAATGTGGAAAAAAATAAAATAAAATTTTCACTTCTGAAAATTAATTAAAATATACCTTTCTATAATATTCATCCTTTATAATTAGAGGCGACGCCACAATTTTCACGAAGGAAATTTAAAATTTGACGAAAACTAATCAAAGGGGTTTAATATCTATTATATATACATAAAAATCATTTTAATCTTGTATAAATAATATAATTTTCCGCCGAAGGAAATTCGAATGAACCTCTGACCAAAGACTGGCTCCGCCCCTGTCTATAACAACGTCTCACCATGACAATCAACTTTTCTTTGAGTTTGATTTTTCATGTCATGTTATATTACTGTTCTATATAACAACATTTCGATGTATTAGCCAAAAATAAATTCTAACAAATAATGCTTGGTCTCTAAAAAAATATATATATGTGTTTATCCAAAATACTTATGTGTATTATCTTTGTTCAACTTCTTATCAATAATAACATGCTATATGGATCAAGATAAACTTCTTAAATAATGTAAGTATTATTCATTAAATCATGAGATTTTAAGATAATCTTTGGATTAATATTTTATGGAAAAAACCTTCCATTTTCTTTGTATTAATAATTGTAGAAAGGATAAAGTTATGTACTTAGCTTGTTATTATTGTATAATTTATTTATTTTTTGTTAAATAAATGGACTAAAGTTGCAATCTTGAAAAATATTTATTAAGTTGAAAACCATGAATATTAAACTATACTATATAGTAGCCAGCTCATAATCCATTATATATGCAATTTGACCTAATTTTTGTTTTTCACCAAAATTAATGGGATCCTAGCAATAGTATTTTAACTCTTGCATGTTTATCACACGCAACAAACTTGTATTTTTAGTATTTAAATGAGTTTTAAATACTTTTATTTTCCTAATTATTATGTAATAAGTCCAAAATTCAACTAAGATATGTTAGATTATAATATTCCATACTAGCTAGTTGAAGGAATATGCTTCTGTCTTGAGCCGGAGGTCTATCGGGAATAGCTTTTCTACCTCATTGTTGAGGTAGAGGCAAGATCTGCATATGAAATTTTATCAATTTCAACACAACTTATCTTTTTGGAGCTGACGAAACAAACTAAGTGAGCCTCCCAACGAAGCCAACATAAATCCGATCTGAATAAAAAAAAGAGAAAATGTTCTATTTTTCACCTTGAACTATACGCGAAAAGGCTGAGATACACTCGAACTTTATGAGGGTCCTATTACCTCCTGGACTAATTAAAATCGTATTTTTGACAACCTTAGTGCCTACGTGGCACATACGTGGCACAACACACTGGAGGGTCCACGTAGGCACACGTGTGTGGCACATATGTGCCACATACGCACTAAGATTGTCAAAAATACGTTTTAAATTAATCCAAGGGGTAATAGGACCCTTCTAAAATTCGTTTGTGTTTCAGCCTTTTCACGTATAGTTCGAGGTGGTAATAGAGCTTTTTCCCTAAAAAAAATAAAAGAAAGTTTTATTATTGTGGTATGCCAGCCACCTGTTCTGAAACTTCCAGTTCCAATTGAAGCATATAAATCCATAAATAGATTTGTATGTATAACCATTTCATTTGTGCTCGTCCTTTCTCAAAAGTATCTTTTTTCTGGGAACATGATCAACCAGAAATTATTATGTTCACGATTCTTCATCCATGATGAATAAAATGCTCTAGTTTTTCATTTTCATATGAGGCCGAAAAGTGAATTGGCAACAGATCGGCCCGAAGTGATTCATCATGCTCAAACTCTACCCTTCCTAGATAGGAGCGAAGCTAGCTTGGAGTGAGGGAGTTCATCCAAACACCCTACGCTGAAAATCATACTATTTATATATAATCGATTATTTTATATGTATATATAGTAGATGTCAAACTCCTATATATCGACTAGTTCATGTGTTTATTTTTTTATGTTTTGAATCCCTTAATCAAAATTCTGACTTCGTTCACTGTTTTCGAACTCACTTTATGAAACTATACTGGGTATATATATGTTGTTGTTGATGTTGAGGAAATATGCTATTTTTTGTATTATCTTTCACATTTCTCCTATTATGAACAAATTTTGGGAATTGGATTAGATTTAAAATTCATATCTTAATATTGTACATATCATAATTAGATTCATCTTAATTCTTAATTGAGATAATACTCAATTACCACCCTGAACTATATCCAAAAAGGCTACGACACACCTTAACTTAAAGGGGGTCCTATTACCCCCCTGAATTATATAAAAGTGTAATTTTGACACCCTTAGTGCCTACGTGGCACATGCGTGGCACAACACACTGAAGTGTTCACGTAGGCACACGTGTGTGCCACATAGGCACTAAGGGTGTCAAAATCCCACTTTTAATTAGTTCAGGGGGTAATAGGATCCCCTTTAAGTTGAGGTGTGTCATAGGCTTTGGGTATAGTACAAGGGGTAATTGGGTATTTTCTCTTCTTAATTTATCCAAAGGTGAGCCCCATGTTATGTTTGTCCACACATTCCAAGTGTCCATCTCACATTGGTTCTGTTCTCACCTCGTGAGCTAGTTTTTTAAAGTCAAATGATCAGATCAAGATTCATTTTCTTAACGAGAGATATTGGATCTTGGAATTAGATCACATCCCGAGGGGGATCTGGCTTAGCTTGAAATGTATGAGTTCACGTGAATTTAATAATCTTTGCTCATACTCTGTATATATAATAAAAATCTATGAAATATCTATAAATTATTTGACTATATATAAACTCAATTTGTTACTATACATTAATTACTTGAGACCATCATAAAATTATAAACTATATTTAACTATTATCAATATTAGCTAATACTATTATCAATATTTAACTAAAATTAATTAACATGAAAAACCGTTTTAGTATCATGACCTAATGTTGTTACGGTGGAGTAGCAAGTATTCATTCAACGTTAATTAAAGATTTCGAGTTTGAATTCTAGATATGAATGCTTGCCGCCTTTAATGGATAGTGCTTTATGTTAGAGTTTGTGACCCGAATTTTGTTGATCTGGCCTTGAAAAGTTCATAGTGTGACCCATGTTTGTGATTTTTCGATCCCTCCACTACCACCACAGATCCCGTTGGGGATGTGGGGGCGAAGCCCCCGCGGTATGGACCTGTAAGTTTTTTGGCTTAGAACTTATTTGTACGCACGTATTATATAAGTGCATTTAGTGAGTTGTTTCGGGCAATTTTCATACACGTAATTGAGACTATCGTCTCCACCTTGTATTCCTCGTCTTCATAGTGAATTTCCTCTGCCTCTGCTCGTGATTTTTCCTGTCAAGGGTTTCCACGTAAATCTATGTGTTCTTCTTATTTTTCTTTTGCTTGTGGTATAGCTTATTTTGTCCGATCATAACACTTTACACTACAAAAGTAAAAAATTCAAAACAAATTTAAATTAATCGAACTTCAAAATGAACATCGAACACCGAATGATAATTAATCTAATTTCGATAAAGATATGAAAGTAAGATATGATTTAATCTACACCATATGAATATTATAAAATCAATAAATAAATACATGGATACAAATTCACAAAATTAAATCCATATCTAAAAGGGGATTTGATGATCGAACCAATCGAGCTAGCGTGCATAAATATAGCACTTATAAAGCCATAAATTAGATTTAGTTTTTCTTTTTTTTTTTTGAAAAAAATAAAATAAATATATACCTTAACTTATCGTATTTATATAAATTTCCTCCCTTAGCTTATAACTTAATTACAAAAATCTCAACTAATTATGTATTTTTTTTGATGTATCGGGAGCTAATTATGTATCTGATAGACCCAAAATCAGAAAAAATGTCCGTGGAGCTAATTATGTATTTTTATAAAGAAAAAAAATGTATCTTTGTAGTATGTATTATGTATCTCGACAGACTCAAAATCAAAAGAATGTATCGGAAGCTAATTATGTATCTTTACAAAGGAAAAAATGTATATTCATTGGATGTATCTGGAGCTAATTATGTATCTCGACAGAACCAAAATTGAAAAAAATGTACGGGGAGCTAATTATTTATTTTTACAAAAAAAAAAAATGTATCTTCGTTGGATATATTTATCTCGACACACCCAAAAGCGGAAAAATGTAGCGAGAGCTAATTATGTATCTTTACAAAGGAAAAAATGTATCTTCGTTGGATATACCGAGAGCTAATTATGTCTCTCGACAAACCCAAAATTAAAATTTCATTAATTATGCAAAACATCGAGATTTTGTGTAGTTAAGCTCCAAATTGTAGGAATTTATGTTGTTTCATACACAATGAAATTCGATTTGTGGAGCCCACAAGTCTGACTATTCACGACGTGTAGAGCCCATTAAAGGAAAGCACTCCATACAAGAGTTTAGAGTAAATTAACAAATAACGACCGTTTGATTTGTGGTTTTTGAATTTCATCCGTGGAATTTGATACTTCACGATATTGAGTACTATTTTTCAAATTAAAGACAAGGCGAAAAGATGGTGGTAGACGACACTATTTTTACAGTACATTTATTTTCAAGATTCAAATTCGAGATTCCTGATTAATAGTGGACGAATTTCATCCATCACAACATATCTTTATAAATGGTTTCTGAATTTCATCCGTGGAATTTGATACTTCGTGATATTGAGTACTACTTTTCAAACTAAAGATAAGGCGAAACGATGACGGTATACGCTAGCAGTTTTTATGGTACATTTATTTTCAAGATTCGAATTCGAAACTTTTGATCATAGGATTTGAATGGATTAGACAATAACCTATTTATATGATTCATACTTTCTAAGATTGCATGTCAACATCATTTAAATTAATAAAGTTAAATTGCTTTATTTATAAATCATAGTCTAATCCAAATATTTTTGCCTAGTGTATGACATGATCCACCAGGCTGTAAGAATAAAAAGAAAAAAGAAGATAATTAATTATTAATGATTTTTCAAATCAACTTTTAAACCCAAAGTAAAATCCAAACAAAGAAAGACAAAATTTTGATGGGGTAATTTTTTCTTGATAAGTGGAATTTGTATACATTATGATAGCAACATATATCATACAAAACAATAATTAAATAATGTAAAAGCTAATTGTAATATCCTTTTTATGGTAGATTCAGGAGAAATAATGACCTAACTGATCTATGTCATCTTAGAGAAAATTAACTTTTCTCTGATAAAAGAATAATGAGGTTTCACGTTTAAATTTTTAATAAAAAAAATATCAAGTGATTTTTTTTTATACGTCCTAACCTTGGTAGAAGAGATATTGGTGACCAGGGTGAAATTACTGATCCGAACATCAAGATTATCAAAAAAAAAAAAAAAAAAGAGGGATGAAAGCTAATTTTTTTACCCCTCGTAGGAGCTTCCACCCCTTTTTTTGTCCCATTCGATACTCAGAGGCAGAGCCAGAATTTCTACTGAGTGGTTTAAAATCTGAAGAAAAACTCACCGAATGAGGGTTCAACGTCTACGATATATACATAAAAATCATTTTAATCATGTATTAATATTATAATTTCTCGTCGAAGGGGGTTCGGACAACCCCTTTATTACTAGGCTGGCTCCACCTCTGTTGATACTTGAACCAACAACCTTAGTTGAAGGTGAAAAATGTTTATCTGAGAAACTTCCTCTTATCGAGCGATAAAAAAATATATTTATTTAGGTCTCTCTTTTTTAAAGATTTTACATATAACTTAAAAAAAAATCACTTAATAGCCTTAAATATTAATCACAAAATTATTTGTCTAAACTATGAGATGAGGGGTTAAGACTTTGCGTTTGTGAGTTTGAATAATTCTTTTATATTTATTAAATGAATTTTAACACAAATATTAAATCTGAACAAAAAACAATTGAATTCTATCAAACTCGTAATCAGAACTATAGTTCCATCACAAAGTACCGTTTTATCTCTTTCTTACACGTCTCTCATAATTAACACTCCGATAACTAGAGCAGTAAAATGAAACCCGAATTTGTAAGAGAAAAAAAAAAATCTTAAACGTCAATTATTTTAGGAAAAATATTTTAAATAATTTTCAAAACGACTAATATTTGAGATCGGAAAAAATAATTTTCCTTTTTTAGGAAAAAAAGTTGCACCATGAATTAAAAAGCACCAATGAGTATGCAAATGTGTGCTAAAATATGGACCAACAGAAGTAGTCATTAAATTAAATTAAATTAATTTAAATGACGATATCAAGTTAGTTCCAATATATTGAAACTAATGAATGCACCAAATTGATGCTGATGTTTAATAAAAATAATTAAAGTGGGATCTGACTGGTGAATCCATGCAGTATATATATATATATATACTGGTAGAGTTTATGACCCGAATTTTGTTGATCCGGCTCTGAAAAGTTTGCGGTGCGACTCATGTTTGTGATTTTTTGTGGGGTATGGGGTGGTAGCGAGGGATAGGGCCATTTTTTTGAGTTTAGGATTTATTTGTACGCGCGTATTATATAAGTGCGATTTATATTAATGGGTTGTTGGTGGCGGTTTTAAAAAGATACATCATTGAGACTTTCGTCTCCTCCTTGTACTCCTCTCATTATAGTGAAATTCCTCCTCCTCCGCCCGTGATTTTTTTCGTCAAGGGTTTTCATATAAAATCTGTATGTGCTATTCTTGTTTATTTTGTTTGTGGTATTGCATATTCCTGTCCGTTTTATATAACATGTATATGTGTGCGTAATAGTCTAGTTTGTTATGAATATGAATTTTATTTATCAAAAAAGTTAGAATTTTATTTATCAAAAAAGTTAAGGGTCAAATGGAATTAAGCCTTTCAATAATTGGTAAAATTGTATCGTTTGACTAGGAGGTTACGTGCAGTGGCAGATTCAGAATTTTGGGGTCGTGGGTGCATCAAACACAATTTGATGCTCAAAGTTTTAAGTTTTCGCCTGAAATCAAAACACTTAATTATCTTATTGACCCCCCCCCCCCCCCCCCCCGCCCGTTTTTTTAACTATTATATCAATTTTTATGTGTTTTCTATATAGTTATACCTTGTCTGCGTCAAATTTAATTGGTGTTGGAGCACCACAAAAATGCATCTAGGTCCGCTCCTAGTTACGTGTTAGCAGTCCCTTGCAGAAATGTAAGGTGAGGCAGCGTACAATAGACTTTTGTGGTCCGATTCTTTTAAGGACTCTATAGAGTAAAGGGTCAAAGACACAGTTATGAATATGAATTTTATTTATCACAAGCGTGAACGGTCATAACGGGAATCTTGGAGTAATTGATAAAGCTGTATGTCGTCTGACTAGAAGGTTACTCGTTAACAGTCTCTTGCAGAAATTTAAAGATGAGATTGAGCACAATAAACCTTTGTGGTTCAACTTAGTGCATCGAGCTGCTTTTTTACAAGAGTAAAGGGTCAAAAATACAGCTAAAATATCTTGATTCTTGACTTTACAAGCTTCTCAAACATGAACTTTAGATGTGTAGTTTTCTACTTGAATTATTACTAATTATTTATCAAAATACACTTTATTTGTCAATTGTTCTCTTTTTCTACCTAAACGATGTAATATTTCAGGTAGAAAATCAGAACAACTGATAGTTGAGGTATATTTTGATAAATAGTTCAGATAGAAAATTTACACCTAATAGGTCAGATATAAAATTTAAAAATCATGTATTTTTGACTTTTAATTCTTTATGGATCATAATAAAGGATAATTGTGCTTAGCTAATCCATTATGTTGGTATTTCCAAATTTGATCCTTTGACATATACAACTAGGCACATTTAATTCTTAGTTTAATTCAAATATTTAATTTTAAGTCCTTTATTAATTAAAAAACACTCATGTTAGAAAATAATTATTGCCTGTGTGAGTTTGCTCATATTATTGGTCTTGAACCCAGATAAAGAATGAAAGTTGTTGTGGCTTGATAGTCGGCGTAGAACTTAGCGGTTCATGATGAATCGTCATAATACACAAATTTCTTATAGTAAGTAAATCAAGATTTTTGAATTTAAATTCTATACACTATAGTACATTTTTTTTTTGATATTCGATCGCTTGACACTAGTTTTCGCGCCATTTTAATCTTTGTATTCCATAATTTTGCATCAAAAGTTACGTGCGTTAGGTATTTCACTCGCCCCTATCTCTAAATGGACGTAAGCACTTCACTCGCCAAAGGATGAATTCATTCACAAAACAAATAGAGAAGCAAAATACGTCACAAGAATTTAACGAGGTTTGACTAAACATAATTCTCAGGGTAGAAGGAACGAGAATTTTGAAATATGAAAGAATTTTGTACGTAGTTCATACCACTAGCTCAGATGAAGTAGAGAGGTTGTTTCCGATAAACCCCCGACTCAGGACAGATAACAGTATAACCAATAAACTAACAGAAAACATAAATGCACACAACAAAAATGGGATAGCACACCTTCCTATTCGAAATCGAAGACAACAACGAAATACCACGAACAAGCAACTACAGGCGTATATACAAACAAAAGTACTCTTACCTACTATTACGGACGAACTCTTACCCATTAACCCTCTACCCTAATCCGCGTCCTCCACATCTTCCTATCAAAGATCATGTCCTCTGTAATCTGTAACTGCTTCATATCATGTCTAATCACCTCCCTCCAATATTTCTTCGGCTCACCTCTACCTGCCTAAAACTATCCATAGCTAGCCTCTCACGCCTCCGAACTGGAGCATTTGTGTCCCTCCTGATATCACATGTCCGAACCATCGCAACCTCACTTCCCATATCTTGTCTTCTACCGAAGTCACTCCTACTTTCTCCCGAATAATATGCTTAACCAATTATTTTCCTTAAAACACAAACAATTTTTTTTTAGTAAAACATCTAGTATCTCCCTGAACTATGATCAAATTTACTACGACACACTCCAACTTTACAGGGGTCCTATTATCCCCTGAACTCAATTTTAGCGTATTTTATCACCTTTTTTAGTTGACGTGGCACCTTTGATGTGGGCCCCATTTTATGTAATAAAAATGTCACGTCAGCACAAAAGAGTGACAAAAATACGCTAAAATTGAGTTCAGGAGATAATAGGACCCTGTGAAGTAGGAGTATGTTGTAGCAACGTTGATCCTAGTTCGAGAGGGTACTGGACGCTTAGATCTTTTATTTTATTTTTTTTAAAGAAAGAAATACTACTATAATTGGAGACAGGGTTACATTTCACAAGCCATGTGTTACATTCTTTAAAGAGAAAAATTGAAAGTTTATTTGAGCAGTGAAATTACATACCAATAGTGATTGGATACGTAAGAAATTCAAATATGACACCTAAAAAATCACTATGGATAAGTTAGTGCAAAATTGCATTATAGTGTCATTTTGTTTGGTAAAAGTATAGTGTTTTTTTTTAGCAACATGAATAATAATTTATATAATTATATTCAAGTTAAAAAGTTGTCCAAATTGTCACTTACCTAAATTGCTTGGCTAATCAATGTTGGGAGGAAAATGAAAGGACAAAAGAAGGTCTTTTTTTTACTTTTGGCTCATCAATTCTTGGGAGGGAAAAAAAAGGTCAAAAAGGAAGTTTCTTTTGTTTTTTTTTTTTTTTTTTTTGGAAAAATATAATGTTTTCACTCTGAACTATACACGAAATTGCTAAGACACATTCGAACTTTAGGAGGGTCCTATTACCCCTGAAATAATTAAAATCGTATTTTTTGCAACTTTAATGCCTATATGGCACATACGTGTGCCTACGTGGATCTTCAGTGTGTTGATTCACCGATATGTCACGTAGGTACTAAGATTGCCAAAAATATAATTTTTTAATTTGTCCAAGAGGTAATAGGACCCTTCTAAAATTCGGATATGTTTCAGCAATTTTGTGTATATTTCAGGGTGGAAACTGAACATTTTTTTTTTTATTTGGTGTTCGATATTATTTTAGGATATGATTACTCAAGATTCATGTTGGAAAATTCAATTTTGGGTATTCAAGGGTGTGATGACCTAATAGTCAATGATAAAAAAACACTGGCTGGTTGTTCTAATTTGTCTTAACTTTGGTGGACAGAGTTATCTAGTATCTGTTGGTGGTGAAAGGTGACAGATACCCAGTGAATTTATTTGAGGTGGAGAAAAAGTTGATCCAGACACCACGATTATATATATAAAAAAAAGAAGTAAACATCTACTACCTTACTAAACTATGACCAAATTTGCTACGACACACTCCAACTTCACGGGGATTCTATTACACCCTGAACTAAATTTTAGCATGTTTTTGTCATGCTTTTTAGCTGACGTGACACCTTTTGTCAACCTTTTTAGCTGATGTGAAACCTTTGATGTGGGCCCCATTTTATGAATAAAGATGTCACGTCAGCACAAAAGGGTGACAAAAATACACTAAAATTAGGTTTGGGGAGGGGGAGGATAATATGACTCCTTTGAAGTTGGAGTGTGTCGGAGCAACTTTGGTCATAGTTTGAGGGGTACCAAATGCTTCTCTCAATTTATCTTAGTCTTGGTGAACAAAGTTCTCTGGTATATGTTGCTGGTAAGAGGTGGCAGATACCTCGTAAATTTAATCGAAGTGGACAAAAACTGATCCAGACATTACGATTATAACCTAAAAAAAGTTTCGACTTTGGGAGGTAAGTCACTCTAAACCAAAGCCAACTACATTCTCAACGGTTCGAATCTGAAAATTCTAGTTAAGAGTGGAAGGGTATTTTAGAGTTGAAATCGAAATTGAGTTTGTGAATTTCAGATTCTAGAAAAGACAAATTACTGGATTTTAAATAAACTATTTATTATATCTATTTTTAAAATAAATACAAAACTTTAGTCAAACACATTGAATTTTACTAAGCTCTTAAACATAATATTAACTCCCCTCACGAGATATTTTTCATTCCACCACAACTTTTGTGATTATTTTCTTTTCAGAAAATGCTCAGTTTTCACTCTAAATTATACACGAAATTATTGAGACACACCCAAATTTTAGAAGAGTCCTATTACCCTCTGGACTTATTAAAATCGTATTTTTAGCAATCTTAGCGCCTACATGGCACATACGTGACACATCAATGAATGAACACATTGAAGGTCCACGTAGGCACACGTATGTGCCACGTAGACACTAAAATTGCAAGAAATACAATTTTAATTAGTTAAGGGAATAATAAGACCCTCCTAAAATTCAAATATGCCTCAACAATTCCGTGTATATTTCAGGGTGAAAACCGAATATCTCCCCATTTCTTTTTTAAAATGTCAAAATAATACCTATGTCATTCCCTTAGCTTGTTGGTGAATGAGGATGAATGGTGTAAATTATTTTATAGTATATAATTAGTAAAGGTTGTTTTCTTTCATGTCTATTGCAAAACAGAAACCAAAAAAATGGTTAAAAAATTACAGGTAATGATGTTAACATATAGTATTTGATTGTGATATTTTTTTTCAGCTTTTATTTATTTAATTATATTTACAATACTTCCTTTTATGTGAAGACTAATTATTTTTCATAAGTCAAATATGTGAAATTTTGTTATTAAGAGCTAGTAGTGATAATTGAATTCATGACCTCTATCTGCTCTGATATTATATTAAATTGAGTGATTATTTCATCTGAAAATTTAAATCCTTATCCAACAACACATTTTTAAATATTTATTGATTTTGATTTTTTATTTTGTGTCCGATATTCACTTTGGAGCTCGACTAAATCTAAATCTGGGCTGGGAGAAGTTCCACATTAGGAGGGTAAACCACTCCCTAACAAAAGCGTCTTTGTACCCGGGGGACTCGATTTTTAGTCTGGTGTCCAGTACCCACACCGAAGCTCGACTAAATCTGAATTCGGGTCGGGAGAAGTTTCATATTGGGAGGTAAAACACTCCCTAACAAAAGTGACTCCGTACTTAGGGGGACTCGATTTTTAGTTCGATGTTCGATACCCGCATTGAAACTTGACTAAATTGAATTCGGGTTGAGAATTTCCACATTGGGGGCTGAAACACTCTCCAACAAAAGCGACTTCGTATTAAGGGGACTCAAATCTAAAACTTCTGATTAAGGATGAACGAGTACTTATTACTCCGCCATGATAAGGCCATAATCCTTATCGACATTTATTTGTTTGTTTATGAATAAGTGACACACATTATTACACACATTTTTATCATTTAACATTTGTTAACATCAATTTTATCAATGAATCATAGTAAATTATTATAGTTTGATGTAAACATTAAATGTCGGTTTTTTTGACCAAATTAATATATCTAATCCTTTAATTTTTTTTATTTTTTTCTATAATGCCAAAAAAATGAATGCATATGTCAATGGAGGTTTTTGACTTTTTGTCCCTTATTTCTTTTTCCAACTTTTTTTTTTTTTTTCTTTCTTTTTCGGACCTAATTTTGTATGGTGCTCCAATATTGAATAGTTACTTTTCTTAAAATTAAATGAAACAAATAACATCAAAAAAAGGTTAAATGGTCTGTAATAAGAAGAAAGTGACTAAAAAGAAAGATTAAGAAAGGTGGAAAAAAGACCATTTATATTCATAGACAATGACAAATTTCTAATTAACTAATGCCTCACAGCTATTTATTTATTTATTTATTTTTAACTTGAAAAAGACATGAATTTACCTAATATTCTTAATCTTTTTTGAATTAAATTTATGTCATTGGTTAATTAAAATCTTCAATATTGTTTAGAAATTAAAGATGCATGTACTAATCCTTAATCAGGAATTT